>NW_021635268.1:0-200380 GCF_004799145.2 Neltuma alba
ATAGATTTCAGGACCTACTTTCAAGATGCCCACATCATCAAATTCCGGATGAGCAACTGGTGCAGTACTTCTATGATGGGTTGAAGAACCAAGAGAAGGGTATGTTGGATGCTGCATCGGAGGATCTTTAATAGACTCTACTGCTGCAAGAAGCTTGGGATTTGATAAAGAAGATGGCCCTGAATCATCAACAACATGGTGTGAGAGATATAAATGAGTACATGAGATGGAGCTGCTTCGGTGCACACAAAGAATGGACGCTTTGGAATCAAAGGTAGATTCTTTGGGAAGCCAAGTGACATCTCAATTATCTTTGATCACTGCTGAATTGAAGAATATAGTGTGCATCGCCCATCCACTCCTATGGACATTACAGCGCCTAGTTGTGACACTGTGGATCAGTCATGCATATTTCTAGCGTTTGTCCAGGCCGTTATGAGGAAGTGGTCTGCAGTCTTCCAAGGCCGCCCAAATCAAAATGGGACCCCTACTCCAACACTTACAATGAGGGATGGAAATCAAACCCTCGATTGGGCTGGAGAATGATGATAGTAGACCTCCAAATAGATTTCAGAAGAGTGGAGGCTGGTCCATCTTCAACCCAGTTCCAAAACCAGTCTCAAGCCCTTGCGGTCCCACCCAAGGATGAAACCGAATCAACTTCTACTAAATAGATGGCTTTAATGAAGGAAGAAAGGGCTGCCAACGCTACTCAGTTCAACTCCTTAGCTTCACTATTCAACAAGATTCATCCAAGAATGATGCTAGATTTAGTTGCTTTGAAAAGAGAATGGAGCAATGGGAACTAAATCTGAGAACATGAACTCCTATGTAACTCAGTTATCCAACAATGAGTGAGCAACAAGCTAGAAGCAGTGGCACCATTCCTTCCAATACCTGTCATAAACCCAAGGTTTTGAATGCAATCACGCTGCGAAGTGGGAGGCAAGTAAGATCAGTGAAGAGAAGAGATCAGTTGATGAGGAATTGAGTGTGATAAGCCTCTTCTTAAACATTCAAGAGTTAAAATTCTGAGAGTGCAAAAGAAGAGAATTGCTAAATGAAGAGTCAACTCTCTAAGTAGCAAAGGAGCAAGATCTGAGAGTAATTATGAGGAAGCAGCATCAAGGAGCAGAGTGTTCATCTAAGCATGGAGCCGGTAAGCTGAATGATAAAGAGGTAAATCTCAAAGACCTTCCTTTTCCTATTCATACTTGATAGCAAAAGAAAGACTGAAACTAAATTATGAAAAAGATTATTGATTTGTTTAGTAGAGTGGAAGTTAATATTCCTTTGCTTGATCTTGTTAAGAGAGTTCCTGCTTATGCTAATACCTTAAAGACCTGTGTACCCATAAGAGAAAGTTTAGACCAAATGAAAGAGTCCAAGTGAGCTCCAATGTGTCTGCCCTGTTTAACCTCAAATCCCTGTGAAATGCCAAGACCCTGGATCCTTCACCATCCCTTGCACAATAGGAAAGTTTCTATAAGGAGCCTACTAGATCTAGGAGCAGCTATTAATGTGATGCCTAAGTCTGTATACACTTCACTAGGAGTCAAGACGCTTAGTCTACCACTGTAGTACTCCAGTTGGCTGATAGAACTATTAGGTATCCGGAAGGCATCATAGAGGATATTTGGTTCAAGTTAAGGATTTGGTCTTTCTGCTGATTTTTATGTACTTGATATGTCCTCTGAGTTTGTCCATGACACCACACTGATTCTTGGTAGACCCTTCTTGAGGACTGCTAACACTATGATTAGCATGAAAGAAGGTACCATCACTATGGAAGTAGGAATCATAAGGTTTGTTTTAACATGTATGAAGCAATGAGGCATCCTTATGAAGACTATTCTCTCTTGGGTGTAAATATGATTGATGTTGCTATTGATGATGCTGTTCTGAGTTGAATTGCTAGATGATTCCTCTAGTTCTGAACTTTATTCAGTTATTTCTGATGATGAGGATGACACTATTTCTTCTTTTTCATCCCTTTACTCTACACCTTCTTCTTGCTCATGTGGTGATAAAGATACATGCCTTGATTGCACTGTGTTTAATTGTATGCTCTCCCTCCCACATGCATTCTCTATTTCCTCCTTGACCCCAATTTAGACTTTCCCTCTATTGTCAGCGATAATTCCCTTGGGGAAAGGTTTTCTGTTGCTATTTCAGATATGGAGGCGAAGTCATGGAAGAGATTCCCTCTAAGGCAGTTGCTGTAGATCAACTACAAGTTGGTTTCAACGCTTGGAGGGAAGCTATCTGCAAGGTTGAGGATTTTCTCTGATTGAAGGAAAGGGGAGTAATCTTTTCTCTCTTGAACTTCATAATTTGATTCCATCTATTGTGCAACCACCTACTCTTGAGTTGAAACCCCTGCCCCCTACTGTGAAATATGCTTTTCTAGAGTCTGATGAGCGATTACCGGTCATTATAGCTAACTCCCTATCTAAGGTTGAGGAAGAAAGACTCCTTACTGTTTTGAGAGAGCATAAGAGGGCTATTGGGTGGACTTTAGCGGACATTCCTGGAATTAGTCCAGCCATTTGCACACATAGAATCTTGCTTAGTGAAGGTTCAAAATCAGTGAGACAACCCCAGAAGACTAAACTAAACCCCCTGATTCTTGATGTGGTTAAAAGGAAATTACCAAACTTCTAAGTGCTGGGATCATCTATCCATATCTGATAGTGAGTGGGTTGTCCAATACATGTAGTGCCAAAAAAGAGTGGGGTTACTGTTATTAGAAATGATAGGGATGAGCTTATTCCTACAAGTGCAGAATTCCTGGCGTGTGTGCATAGATTATAGAAAACTCAATGATGCCACACGAAAGATCATTTCCCTCTTCCTTTCATAGACCAGATGCTTGAGAGACTTGCAGGCAAATCTCATTACTGTTTTCTAGATGGTTTCTCTGGGTACTTTCAAGTACCTATTGCACCGGAGGACCAAGATAAAACCACTTTTAACATGCCCTTTTGGTACCTTCGCCTATCGTAGGATGCCTTTTGGGTTATGTAATGCTCCAGGGACTTTCCAACGTTGTATGATGGCTATATTTGTGAATTTTTAGAGGAATGTTGGAAGTCTTTATGGATGATTTTACTGTTTATGGTGGTTCTTTTGATGATTGTCTTGCTAGTCTTGAAAAGGTTTTGAAAAGATGCATTGAAAGAATTTGATTTGAACTTTGAAAAGTGCCATTTTATGGTCAATGAGGGGATAGTTCTAGGACATTTGATTTCTAAAAGGGAATTGAAGTTGATAAAGCTAAGATTGAGGTTATATCTTCTTTGCCTTATCCTGCCTGTGTAAAGATATTAGATCATTTTTGGGTCATGCGGGATTCTATAGGCGGTTTATAAAAGATTTTAGCAAGATTGCTTTACCTCTCTCAAAGCTTTTACAAAAAGATGTGAAATTTGATTTCGATGATTCTTGTAAAGTTCCTTTGGTGAATTGAAATCTAACTCATTTCTCCCCCTATTCTTGTTGCACCCAACTGGACCATGCCCTTGAAATTTCATGTGACGCTTCTAATTTTTGCTGTAGAGCTATGTTAGGCCAGAGGGAGGAGAACTCTCAAGAGTCATTGCCTATGCTTCGAAAACACTGGATGCAGCTCAAGTCAACTATACCACAACAGAAAAGAGCTATTTGCAGTTGTTTTCGCTTTAGAGAAGTTTAGACCTTACTTGTTAAATTCTCATGTGACTGTTTTTACTGATCATGCAGCTGTTGCTATCTTCTTAAGAAACCACAATCGAAGCCACGATTGATTAGGTGGACATTACTTCTTCAGGAATTTGACATTGAAATCAAGGATAGAGCCGGGGCTGAGAACCATGTAGCCGATCACTTAAGTAGGCTACCTGATGATACACGGGGAGTAGACTCTTCTGAACTCACCTGTGATTCCTTTCCTGATTCAGTATTATGTGCTCTAGCTGTTAAAGAGCCTTGGTATGCGCATATTGTTAATTATCTTATAACCGGACTCACCCCCCCTTTCATGTCTAAATTTCAGGCACAAAAACTTCAAAGCGAATCGAGGCACTACATCTGGGATGCCCCTCACTTATGGCGGATATGTAGTGACCAAGTTATCAGAAAGTGCGTGCCTAGTGAAGAGTTTGAGTCTGTCATTACAGCTTGCCATTAATGGTTTGTGGTGGTCATTTCAGTGCAAGGAGAACATCTAGGAAATTCTAGATTCTGGTTTTTTACTGGCCAACCCTTTTTAAAGATTCTTATGATTTTTGTCGGTCCTGTGACAAATGTCAACGTTTTGGGGGGTTAGGTAAAAGACATGAAATGCCTCAACAACCTTTACTGTTTTGCGAATTTTTGATGTTTGGGGGATTGATTTCATGGGTCCCTTTCCTTCGTCCTTTGGTTTTATATACATTCTTCTGGCTGTTGATTATGTTTCCAAATGGATAGAGGCTGTACCTACTAGAAAAGATGATGCCCAAGCGGTTTCTAAGTTTCTTAAGTCCAACATTTTCTGTAGGTTTGGGATTCCAAGGGCTGTGGTTAGTGATAGAGGTACCCATTTTTGTAATAAAGTGGTAGATAACTTGTTTTCTAAATTTGGTGTCACCCACAAAGTCTCCACTGCATATCACCCCCAAACCAATGGCCAAGCTGAAGTGTCCAATCGAGAAGTGAAACAAGTGCTGGAGAAGATAGTCAACCATCCAAGAAGATTGGAGCCTAAGATTAGAGGAAGCATTGTGGGCCTACAGAACTGCCTACAAGTCGCCAATTGGAATGTCTCCTTATCGTTTAGTCTTTGGCAAAGCATGCCATCTACCAGTAGAGTTGGAGCATAAGGCATATTGGGCAGTCAAACAATGCAACATGGATTTATAATCTTTTGGGGTGGAGAGGAAGTTGCAGCTTCAAGAGCTTGAGGAACTGAGATTGGAGGCTTATGAGAGCGCTAGACTGTACAAGGAAAGACAAAATTGGTGCATGATAAGGGTCTCCTACGGAAGAACTTCAAGGTGGGAGACAAAGTGCTGATGTTTAAGGCCAGATTCAAATTTAAGCAAGGAAAGTTCAACACCCGTTGGGATGGGCCTTACACAGTCACAAAGGTGCATAATTTTGGAATGGTGGAGCTTCTTGATGAGAAAACTGGAGCAACCTTAAAGTTAATGGCCATCAGTTTGAAGCTCTACCATGAGAACCAGAAACCCCCTTAGCTCCCTGGTAGTTTCTTTCCTTCACTCATTTACATGCTTTTGCTTAATTGTTAATCTTGTTATGTTGCATGTGTTATATGTTGAATGAGTGTGGGGGAGAAACTCCCTTCAGTAGGAAAGTAGAGTAGTTAT
Source organism: Neltuma alba (assembly GCF_004799145.2). Taxonomy (NCBI): domain Eukaryota; kingdom Viridiplantae; phylum Streptophyta; class Magnoliopsida; order Fabales; family Fabaceae; genus Neltuma; species Neltuma alba. The sequence continues at coordinate 5,349 of NW_021635268.1, forward strand.
AGCTAATTTCAATAAGACTCCCCTGGTAGTTTTTGATCTCTCTCCTATCTTGTTTCATGCCTGTTGAATTGGTGTTTTTAAGTGAATTATATGATTCAATTTGATTGAGGAATTTTATCTGTGGTATACTGCCTATTCTTGGATTTGTTGAACACCTCTTGATCTCTTTTGAGGCATTTTCTAAAGTTTTTGAAATATCCAGCCTTGTCTGTTGTTGGTTGTTGTGTTTATCTGGGTTTAGTGTTTTTTTGTTTTTCCTGCGCGTTCTGTGGTGTTTCACCCGGCGAACTTTTCCTTTCGCCGCGGCGAAACTCGGCCGTCCTGTGTGTTTCCTTTCGGGACTGTTTCGCCGCGGCGAACTTATGTTTCGCCGCGGCGAAACGTCTTCTTCTTCCGTTCGTTGCTTCTCAGGCATTGTTCGCCGCGGCAAACTTACACTTCGCCGCGTGATTTAGCCCAATTATTCTATGTTATTTCATATCATTTTAAGGGTATTTATCATAGATTTTGGCTCCTTTTAATGATAATTGTGCTTAATTTAGATTAAGAGTCCTTACTTTGAGTTAGTGTCTTTTTGAGGGTAAAATTGTCATAATTGGTTATTAATTGTATTCAATTGATTTCTAGGACAATTGATACTTCAAATTGTTGCTTTTTATTGTAGGACACTTGAGAATTAGAGCCAAGATTGAAGACCAAAGCATTACACAACATGAGAGTTTCCAAGAAAATGCTGTGCTGTGGCAAAAAGTCTGAAAATGTGCATCAGTGGCTATTCTGGAATAGTTCGCCGCGGCCAACTTTTGAGTTCGCCGGGGCCAACTTTCAAAATCTCACTAGAATACCTCTCTGGAATAGTTCGCCGCGGCCAACTTTTGAGTTCGCCGCGGCGAACCTCTTCGTATCAGTAACGTCAGATTCGGATCCAGAACGCAAAAATGGACCCTCTACTCATATGATCCGACCCAAATTGACCCTTAAAGCCCTTAGAACCCTATTTTCGACCTATCACTCCATTCTATCATCTCCAACACCTCTATTCTCTCATCTTCTTGCCTCTCCATCTCCATCTTCTTCCCCATCCATTTCCTTCATCTTTCATTCACTCCATCTCAATTCCTTCCACTCCCAGCTACCATGGCCGACGGATTCACTTCAGTTGGAGCTTTTCTTGAAGCTATGGAGGGCTAGGGTTTAACAACTCTTGAAGAATGGTGGTGTGGCTTGAGTTCCTAAGCTTTAAAGGGGAGTTTAGTTTCAGTTTGCAATTTTTAGCTATGATTTATGGCTTTCTAGGTCTAGGAGTTGTAATTTCTTAGTTAGGAACTTGGGACTGATACTGTAATTATTGGTTAATGATTACATTGTAATTTGGATTGATTGATGTTGAACTTTGTGCTTAAATATATGTGGTTGCATATATGCTTATTGTAACTCTTATTATTCTCTCCTATCTTGCATGGTTGTGTTTGGGTACTGAGTTGATTGTGTGTTACATTAAGCCAATTACATGATCATTCCAAATTTACACATTAGGGAAGCTAAACAAAGCTTTCATTAATGAGTTCATTAATGAAAGCTTTGGACTCATTGAGTTAATGAGGTTCTTATTAAGAAACCTAATGATTTGTGAAACTCCCAATATTTTAAGTGAACTATGATTGCCATCAAAGCCATTTTCAAGAGATTTCCTATCATTCATTTCCATTCCATCATTATTATCTTAAAACACCAAAAATATAGTATCTTAGGTTTGTTTTCATTGCATTTAGTTTAGGCACCATTCATTTAAATGTTAAAAACCCAAAACCCCATTTCATTGCATTGCATGGCATTTAGTCTAGCTTAGGTAATTAATAAAGGCTCCCAAAAGTGAAACGACCTGAGTTTGCACTATACTGCATAGCTTGGATTAAATTTTGATTGAGAACCCCAAGGCGAACGACAGAAAGGCTCTCTTTCACCGCGGCAAACGTGCCGTTTCTGCGTTGAGGCGTTTCGTTTTCTGGCTCTTGTTTCCATGTGTTTTTCCCTTTCTGCCCCTTATCTGAACGGCCCACCCCTCTTCCATGAACCCCTTTTCGTCTTTTCCCATCCCCACTCAATTAAACCCCTATTCTTTCTCCTCTAATTTCAAAACCGTCGCCCCCCCTCTCTCAATCAGTCGGCCCCTCATTTTCCTCTCTCTTCCCCCCTGCTCTTCTTCCTCTTCGATTTCTGCTTCGCCTGTGCCTCGTGTGTGTGTGTTTCTATTATCGAGCCGCCAGCCACGCATCAGTGTTCTTCCCCATCTCTTCTCCTCTCCCTTCTTCCATTTTTCAGTTCCCTTTATTCCTTGCTCCAGCTGCGCATCCGTGTTCCTTCTCCCCCCTTCTTGGTATGTTCTTTCTCCTCCCTTGTTCTTTCCTTTAGTTTAGTTTAGTTTAGTGGTTTATTAGGTTATTTGTTATGGTTTTTTCTATTGGATTAGTTTGTGGTTAGTGTAGTTGCGTGGCCTGTAGGTTACTTAATGATTCATAGTGCATTGTCTTTTTAATTACTGTATTTGCTTAATTTTGAAAATTTTTAGTCCTCTGAAAACCTATGAATCATTAACCATTTGCCACTGTTAGGTTTTAATTTTGTTCATTTCTGTGTTGTTTAGGTTGTAGGTCTTTTTGTTGTGATTAGTGTTCTTTCTGTTTGTTGCTTCAGGATATGCCTCACACCAAAAACCCAAACCCTGAACCTTTACCCGTGTCTGAGTCTGAGTCTGACTCTGAGGGACCCATAACCTATGATTCCATCTATAGGGTAGTGGACAAGCGCCCCCTCCTTAGGGAGAGAGCCTTTCCCCTTGAACCATCCGACCATCCCTTTGTCCAAAGACTTCAGGAATCCCAAATGCTTGAATTGGCTCGCCCACGAGCTAATGGTAATGATGTCTTTGTCCGCCATTTCTACACCTACGCCCGCCTTAATGGCATGCTATCCATTCCTTTCCGGGGCAAGCTTGTGAACTACACTTTCACTATTTATAACATAAGAGACCACTACCGGCTTCCTGTAGTCCGTAATTCTCAGTACTCTCATTATCGCGATAATTATCCTTATGATGAGATTGTCCAGACCCTATGCCGGGATGGTGCCACTTGGCATCGTCCCCGCACTGCTGAACTGTACTTAAAACGTTCTGATTTTCGGCCTGAGGCAAAGCCATGGCTACACTTAGTCTGCAATAACATCCTACCTACTTCCCACCTCCAGAACCTCCCCAAACACCAAGCCCTTATTGTTTTTCTCCTCATGACCGGCAAATCCTTTGATGTAGCTGAAATCATTCAATCCGCCCTCCATTCTTCCGTCAATACCAAAAAAATCACTAATAGCATTGTCTTTCCCCATCTTGTTTCTGACCTTTTCCGCAAGTGCGGAGTTCCTACATTTGATGATGACAGCTACTTTGAGCCTGCCCCTCTATTCCGGTTTGAGCGCCTTAAACCGCCCACCATTGCACCCCACCCACCTGTCCACCCCGTATACGATGTTAGTGCAGGCCAGGCCGCCACTGATCCAGCCGAGGAAGGCCCTGATGTTCCCGAACCCCCCTAGCCCGTCACCTTAGACACGCTTGCCGATGATATTGACGAGCTATCTGAGGAAGTTCATCAGATTCGCGTTACACTCATTCGAGAGATAAAGCGGCAGAAGGACCGTGACGCCCTCTATGAGCGAGAACGTCGCTACCGCCGCCGTTTTGATGCTTTGCTTGCGGATCGTTTGAACTTCACTTTACCGGCTGAGGAGGAGGAGCCACAGCACCATATGGGTATGGACGGAGCAGGCACATCAGGTGCAGGACCGTCAGGATCTGGAGCAGCTGACACTGAGCTTCAGTCTTAGTTTTCTGTTTTTGTGGTTTTCTGTTGTTTTCGTTTGCTCTTTTGTTTCATGTGTTGTTTTGAGGCTGGATTGTTTCTTACACTTTATGGTGCCTCATTGGTTTTTACGCTTGTTCACTTGGATGATTTCTAATTAGTTTGCTTTAATCTTTGTTCTATTTTCACTTCTGAGCCTCCTTGCATTATTTGCTATCCCTTGTTCACAAATTGAGGACAATGTTGTGTTTAAGTGTGGGGGAGGTCTATATTGTGGATTTTAGCAAATGCTTCTCGTGCATCCATACATTTAGATGATTTTGAGGTGTTTTTGAACTGATAGATTGGTTTAATTGTGAATATTTTGAGTTTAGTTGCTGAAGAGTTGAAATTGCACAGGAATTTTCGGTTTCTGCCATGTTTCGCCGCGGCCAACTTCTTGTTTCGCCGCGGCGAAGCCTCCTCTTTCACGACTAATAAGCCATTCGGGCATGTTTCGCCGCGGCGACCCCCTTGTTTCGCCACGGCGAACCCTAAAAAAAAAAAAAAAATTTTAATAAATTCCTTGCAATCTCAGCTGGTCTTCAAAAATTTTTTCGCAGCTTAGAATCTTCATACTCCTGCACCCTTTTTAAATTAGTAGAAAAGTTCAAATTGTACTAGTGCTTTTAGAAAATTTTCCATGCTTTTAAATGAGGGATGAACTTAGGCTAGTTATTCTCATGTTTTTGACAGATAGTAAATGATGATGTGCTTTGAAATTATGACTATGTGGTTGTTAACTTTTGAGATTGACTAATTGAGATCTAAGCCTTGTTGGAAGGATTTTTGGACCTTAAGTTATTGAATTGAGTGAATCTGCTTATTTCATATTTCTCTAGAACTTGTTTTCATTCTTAATCAAAGCTTAGCGAATCAATTTTTTGTAAAAATGATAGAGGCATTCGATTTCATACCCACATTTCCCAAACACAAACCCAATCATTTTACCTTTGCAAACCCTTTTGAGCCTTCATCTTGAGTACATGCATGCAACATAACATAAAAAAAAAAAACAAAACAAAAAAAAAAAAAAAAAAAAAAAAAACAAAAACAAAAAAGAGAAAAGAGAGAAGTTGCTCAGCCAAAAAAAAACAAAAAAAAAATATATAAAAGGGATATAAAAAAAAAAAGAAAAGAGATGTAAATATTAAAAATAAGTAACTTCTCTCCCAGTTGTTATTTAGACTAATTTTGTCTTAATAATTTGTATGTTCGTACTCATTTTCATCTTCATGTTCATTCTCATTTCATTCATTCCGACTGACCTCCATTCCAAATTTTGACCCTTAAAAGTCCTCTTGATTTGCAAAGTTGTTTCCCATGGTGGAGAGGTAGAATTATTACAAGCCTATGGTAGAAATTGGATTGAGTAGACTTGGAGTGAAATAACCCTAAAGACAAGTGAGTTAAGAGTGAAACACTTATCCGTGAGATGGATCTTTCTTAATCAATCTTTTAAGTTAATTTTCCTTTGTGCTCATTTTCTTAGCATGTCCTTGTTTACTGATGTCAACTCCGTGAGAATTTCTTACTAATCTTCTACTTTCATCTTTAAGCATGGTAGTATTTCTCTTTGTTCTAGTGTCACTTTGAATTATTCTCGCGCTTTGTTCAGGAGTACAAAGGTCTAAGTGTGGGGGAATTTGATTGAGCTCAAAATATTAGTTTCTTTTCATATCATTATCCATGATTTTGTCATACTTTCTGGTCCTTTTTAATGAAAATTGTGCTTAACTGAGATTTATGGTTCTTACTTTAAGTTAGTGTCATTTTGAGGATTAAATTGTCATAATTGGTTGTTAATTGGATTCAATTAACTTCTAGGACAATTGATACTTCAATTTGTTACTTTTTATTGTAGGACACTAAAGATTTGGGGCCAGAATTGAAGAAACCAAGGCAAAAGAAGCAAGAGAAGATCCTCTGCCTAAGTTCGCCGCGGCCAACATCTCACTTCGCCGCGGCGAAAACCCTTCCTTGAAGACAGGTCTCTGCCATGTTTCGCCGCGGCGAACCTCTCGAAGCAGCAATTCTCAGACCCGACCATTTCGGGAAATTTTGACCTACCCATCCCCATAAACCGACCCATGCACGTAAGTTTCGGGTTAGAAACCCTATTTTGGGTATGATGAGAGGGGATGACAATCATTCAGCCACCACCTACGTATCTTTCATCCTTTTCTCTCATTTCCACCTCAGAAACCCTAATCCGATTTCCATTTCTTCCATCTGCTGCTACCATGGCTGAAGAACAATATCTGGTTGGAGTTGATTCAAGAGTTATGACTAGCTAAGCTTCTCAACTCTTGAATATGGTAGAAGAAGCATGAGTTCACAAAGCTTCAAAGGGGAGTTAGCTTCATCTATAAGTTCTAGTTCTTTGTTTATGAATTTCTAGGTCTTAGGATTTGTAAATTTGGGCTGAACTATTTTGATTATGGTTGTAATCAATTCTGGATGATTGTCTTGTGTATTGGATTATTAGTGTTGAATTTGAGCTTCAATACATGTGGTTACATGTATGTTTTTATGCAACTCTTTTGATACTCTCTGTCTTGCATGGTAATGTGTGATTGTTGAGTTAATCTGGGCTTGCATTTAACCAAGTGCATTAATTAATCTTAATACACACACTAAGTGAGCTTAATAGGATCTTATGAAATGGGTACCATTGATTAAGATCCTAGACTTAAAGAGTTCTTTAAGGTGTTTCATTTAGAAAACTTGGTGATTTCTACTCCCATACTTATTTTGAACTATGATTGCTTCAAAGCTATATTCAAGAGATTACATATCATTAATTTCACTTCATTACTACTATCTAGAAAAATCCAAAAACATAGTCACTTAGATTCGAATTAATTGCATTTAGTTTTAGCATTTCATCAATGGATAAAAACACCAAAAACCCCTTTTTCATTACTCTGCATAGCATTAATCTAACTTAGACATCTAATTTAGGCTCCCAAAAGAGAACGACCCGAGTTTGCACTACTGCATAGCTTGGATAATTTTTGAGCGAGAACCTCTAAGCGAACGACAAGAAAAGGCTCTCTTTCACAAGATCAAATAGAAATATCAAGATTTAAGTTCATAGATTTGATGTTAAAGGTTGCTATGCTCAATCAGAAGTTTGAATGGCTCAATCGAAAGCTAAAATGCATAAACCAGAAGTTATATAATCAGATATTGAGTCACCCCTCATATAAACATTGAAAATAAGCTTCAGAGGTGATTTTCATGGGCATCTATCGATCAATTGATCGATCATCCACTTATCGATCAATTTATCGATAAAACACATACTCTGTTATGCTCTGTTCTTCGTTCAGCTCTGACATAGGTTCGGTATTTCTCTAATATCTCTTAAACGATAAATCCGTTTAAGGTGAAACTTGATTCATATGAAACTAGACTCAAAACACGGCTCATAGACACTAAGATCAGCTCCAAAGAGTTTCATATGAGGGAGATGTGTTGTTCAAAACATTGTAGTAAAGATTAACCCTTTATTCCGACCTCCAGTCACTGTGATACAGATAACTTTGCTACTACAATGAATTTTGGGTGATTCTTATTACATTGGAAATTAGGCTCAAAGAGCTTTTTGGGGATAGGTCATTTGCAAAATTTGGAGTTGAATTGGAAGATTTATGATTACTCAAAGTTGACCTTCATTTTGCTTGAATCAAAATTTGAATTTATTGAGGCAAAGACCAGAAGTTCTACACTGATCGATTAAGCTCTCAAGCAACATGCTACTCAAACATGTTATTGAGTAAAAGCACTAGAAGAAATGTGAAAATAAAAAGCCATTATCAATATTATTTGAGCCAGTTATCAAGTAAACTGATGATTCGAATCGATGTTCGAGCAACAAAGGAAAAGGAAATTATTGATCATTTAATCAATAATTGGTTGATCAATAAGCCATCAAAAAAAGGTTTAACTTCCTCTATCTCATAACAAAAGGTTTATCGATCACCTGATTGATCATGAGGTAATCGATAATGACTCAGATAAATTGGGTCATTAATCGATCAATTGATCGATCAATCGCTTATCAATCAAATGATCGATCAACACTCTCACTGCTCTTACTTGTTTAAAGCCATTTTTGGATCACCTGATCGATCATTCATTTATCGATAAAATGATTGATCATCCAATCTTCTGAAACTTCTGTTTTCACAGAATGTGATTGATCAAGGTTTTTTCTAGTATTTCTAAAATAAGTTTTCAATGATATTTTATCAATCACTTAATCGATCATTTACTCGATCATCTTATATTCGATAACTTCACAGTGAAAATCTCTTTGAAACTTTTTATCAATCATTTCTCCTATCAACCATTTATCGACAAAGTATTCGATCAATACATTTTGAAAATATATTTCTTTTATACTTAGTTTTATCGATAATATGATCGATCGAACAGTTTTCGATCACTTGTTCGATCATTGTACCAGTTTATTTCATAACAGCATTTCACAATGATTTCAAAATCTTTTATCTTTTTATCTTTAAGCTTTTCTCAACCTTCCTTTTACACATAACTCTCTATTGAAAGGATACGAAGGCAAACGTAACTTGAAAAATATTATCCTTGCATAATCCATTTAAAGCTCACTGCATACATGCTTCATCATTTATCAATCATTTGTTTGATCATCATATGATCCATAATCTATTCGATAATTTCATATATCTGCTATATCTTGTCTTTATATAATTAATCTATAATATGATCGATCAAAGGATTATTGATCAAGGCATTGATTAAGTAAGTTCATCTTACTTTCTGAATATCTGAATATCTGATGATTGATTCCATGTTTTCCAACTTATTGTTTCTAAGATTATCAAATACTTATCACTTGATTTGAGGAAGATTATTTCAGGTAAAGAGCCACAATGAATTTATGATGTGAAGAATCAACTTTTGTCAGAAGCTTCCAACGGCTAGTTTCAACAGTCATATTCTTCGAGCCAAATGGGAAGAAGATGCTCAATGGTCAAATGCCCAATATCATCTATAAATAGAAGAGCATTCAAAACAAGAAAAAAAAAGGAGAAGAGTCTGAGCTTACAACACCAAATGCTAAAATACTGAATCAATACATTCTCATTTAGAGCTCCGAGAGAAAACTCCCTGTCTCTGTACTTCATAGACTAAAACATATGTATTCATAAATAGAGAGGAGAGTTTCTTAAACGTGCTTAAGATTCATCTATCACATCTTTGAGAGAAGAAATATTTAATCTTCATTATCATTATCAGATTATATCCTTACGGTGTGTAAGGGGGAGTATTTACCTCAGTGAGAGATTGTTGTTGAATAGACTGGTTAGTCAAAGGATTGTAAGTGGCAACACAAGTACCCAGATCAAACTTGTGGTTGTAGTGGTTCTCAAGTACCTGTGTTAAACTTGAGGGAGATAGTGGATTGAAAATCTCAGGGAGAGCTTGGGGACTGGACGTAGGTCAGTGAGGACCAAACCAGGATAAATCACAGTTTGCATCTTCTCTTCCCTTACTTCTTTATATTTCCAGTTAAACCATTTTACTACTATGATTATGCTTATGTTAATTCCTTGTTTTTATACTCTGAATTTCTTATGAATCTCATCACATTGCAAAAAGGTTTTTAATTTTAATTAACACCTAATTCACTAAAGGGAATTGAAAGACGACGCGCAACGGAAATCAACTTAAAATTTAAAACTTTCAACCCCTTGCCCGGATCTACCGATCGCGTTTAAGTCAGGTAGTAAGAAGCATTACCTTCGGTGTTCGATTTCCAGGTGGCTCGGTGATTCCGCCGTTCAGGATGCCTCTGCTCGCCTCCTTTGTCGTTCGAAGTCGACAACTCCGGTCGGCTTCCTCTACCGGTATCCACACGAGTAGCCCTCAATCTCGAACGACGTGCTAGCGTCTATGTCCGTCTAGGGTTTTCAAGAATCCGTCCTCTCTTCTCACTTTTGGCCGTCCCTTATCTGCTTAGTGCTTTCACTCTCACTCTTAAAACCCTAGCTCCTCATATCAAATATATAGGATGCTATAGGTTTAATGAATGATTTTTAATTTCGAAATTAATCCTAAATTAATTCTGAAATTAATACAATATCAAATATTGCCTAATCAGATAAGAGAATAATTAAATAAATATGGTTTATATTAAATCCGTCTCACAGATTTAATTCACCTATTTATTTAATTGAAAAATAAAGATATGACGGAATTAATTTACATAGATCTAATTTATCCTTATAAATTAAATCTACCAATTAATATCTCTTATATTTATATAATATATATACGAATATATATATACATGTCCACCCTATATTATTCATTGAATCTGGACATATCTTAGATTCAATGAATCTGGACATCATAACTCGCGTTGGGCTATTTTGTGTGCGACCCTGTAGGCCCATATGAAGTTGGCAGTGGGCCATTAACTATAATGACTCACAAGTCGTAAGCAGTCTCTAGCAAGACATTACGACTACCCAAATCATATGAGGATCATTGAACGATGTAACCTTTCATACAACCATATCGTGTCCCTTTTGTCACATGACATTTTGGTCATGGATGAGGCATGGAGAACGTCATCCTCCTATTTATGACCGTTACTTTCTCGATCCCTGAGTAGTCTGAGTATAGAAACGGAACTACCTTTCCATTATAGTATGGCCATACATTTCTCAGACTCACTCATCGAGGGGCCCAATAATGTCTCTCTACGAATGTGAGGGACAAATTCCATCTTGACCATTCACATTCCTCCGCATGAAAAACCACTAAGCCTGAACATAGTCTTTATGATCACTTTGTCAAAAGTGACTTTTGACTAGGTCAAAGCTAAGCGTTTCTCATGTAGGAATCCATTAAAGGGCACAGTGACATGGTTTGTATATGAGAGAAGCTTATGACTTAACCCATGCAGCTCTCTCATAGCGGGTCAGTCTAACACCTTGTACTCTTACATGTGTCTATGACTTTAATTTATATCTCTATATATCTTTAAAGTCATACTGGTCTTATTTCATCTTTGCTCCCACATAGATGATCGACCAGGGACATTTAGGATACACCATGAGTTATCCAAGGATAGTCATCACAGTAAATATGCAAATAATATGATAACGTAATTAATAAATTCATAAATCAACAATGTTCATAGCAAAATGATTGGCCCCTAGGGCACAATTTCCAACATTCACCCCTCCTCTTGGGTGTTCAACCATTCTTACATTAATGAAACTACGCGTTTTGGACCTGAGTCAAGATGAAAGCTCTCTGTCTTCCCAAGTCGTGACATGAAACTTCTGAGGCTGCGACTTGAACCCCTAAGTCACGACCTAACACTCCTAAGGTCATAACCTGAGTGCATTAAGTGAAGCTATGTATTTTGGAATAGGTTTCTAAGCTTCTATACCTAAGGGGGCAACCACCACAAAGAGCACTCTCCCATGCTACAGATTTGCAATAGGTTAAGCCACCATCATATGCTCTCAAGTCTCCATTGATCCTACACCCAAAACTTCTATTTTTCTTCATCTTTTCATCATTTTCTACATTTCTGAACCCATCAAACCACTCCAACCACCTTCTTCTCCATTTTTCCAACCTCATTTTAGCTTTAACCATAACTATTCATTCCTGGAGCGATTACAATTGGTTTGAAGGCATGAGAAGTTAAACCCTTAGCATCATGGTGATGGAAGACAAAGCTTAAGCTCAAGGACTTAATCAAGAAGTTTTTCTATAGTCTAAATCTGTGCTTAATATTGTGTTGAATATTTTTAGATTTAGAAACTTTCTGTACTTATATCAGACTTTGTTTATGATTGTAAATCTTGTGTTTAGACTATTTTATTGTATTTGGATTAGATGATGTTAATGTTGATTAATCTATATAATATTTCAGTTTGAATCCTTGTGTTCAGTTTGATTATCAGTGATTATTGTTCATTAATCTGCGTGCTTGGTATTCTCTATTTGTTGATTAACATTCTAAAAGCATTTGCATTATCCTTTCATTTACACACTAAGTGGTTTTCAACAGTGTTTTAAGAGATGTTAATTAACTTTGATTAAAGTGAGTTTTCATTAATTAAGACGTTAGACCCAAGTGATTACTTGGCCTTTTTTTCAACCTTAAAGGTTTTTGAAAACTCCAAATCATTTTAAAGAGCAGTGATAGCTGAGTTTTCATCATCAAGAGACTGTTTAACCATAATTCCTTTTTAATCCAAAACATTTCTTCACTCATTTAAAATACCAAAAACATTTAATTCGCTATACTTTTCATTTTCTTGCACCACCTTTAACAGTTGAAACTCCTCTTTTTCTTTACCCAAATTTACAATGCTTTTGATAACCAACCTAGACTAGGACTTCCAATAATAAGCTTCTCGAGAAGAACGACTGGTTGCATCCTATACTGTATTTTTTTTGGTGCAATTCACTTTCTTGATGATCCAAAAGGCGACAATCCGGCATCGATCAATGGCGCCGTTGTTGAGAAGCCATTGAATTTGTTTCCTAGTAATTGATTTTCCTTACTATTGTAATTTGGGTTGATTCTCGTTGAGTTTTAGTTTTTGAACTTAGATCTTGCATTTCATAGCATCAAAATTTTTGAGAAATAGAACCAAATACCTTGTTTTTCCATACATTTGCATTTACATTCTTACGCAACATTTTGCATTTTGTTCTAGCTTGATCTTGAGTGTTTTAACAGCTTGAAGTTTTAAACTATGTGCATAGTTTGTTCAGCATCTAGTTGAAGTACTTAGTGAATTTTTCAAATGTTTTGCGAAAGTAGCTCTCTGTGACTTTGAGTTGTGACCTTATATCTTTTAAGTTACAACTTTTGTGTTTAAGTCGCGACTTGACTTGTGGCTTGTCGCAACCTTAGCCTTCTGTTTCCCAGTATTGCTCTCAGTCATCTCAAGTCACAACCTGGACTTTTTCAAGTCACGACCTCATTTCCTTTTCCTTTCAAGGTTGCTTTCTATGAACTTAAGTTGCGACCTGGATTACCCAAGTCATGACCTGATCTAGTTTTTCACTAAAAATTTTCCTTTCCAGACTTGCTACTTTTTGCATAACTTTGCTTTCTGCATATACTTTAAGAGTGTATAGCACTTCATACACCTCAAACTCACTGAGCATTATTTGAAATCATTGAGTTTGCCTCAATTTTGAAATACACACTTGGTAAATACACAGTTTTGAAACTACCTCTTCTGTGCTTGAATTTTGAGTAATTGTGCATGCCTAGAGTACGTAGAGGCAGGAGAGGTAGACCTACAGCATCTCGTAGCCCCCTTATTTTACGAGACTTATCCCATTCATCTAGTAAGAGTGAGGAAGTAGAAGAAGAAATCATGGCTGAAGTACCTCCTCATAGTCTAAACGATGGGAATGGGAATGGTAACCATAATAGACCTAATAATGGTGGTAGTGAGGGGTAAGGAGAAAATAATAGCCAGAATAGGATTGATGAACAACCTAGGGGTAGAACCTTTAAGGAACTAACTCAATCTGATAGGAACTTTAAACCTATGCTTCATGCTTTTCCTACTTTTAATGCAGATTTTGACATTAAAGATCAATTGATCCACTCATTGCCTAAGTTCCATGGTCATGCAGGAGAAAACCCATACTTGCACCTACGGACTCTTTATATACAGTGCTTGTCCATGAAGCCAGTAGGAGCAAGTATTGATGACATTATGTGGAAGGTTTTTCACTTATCTTTGGAGGGCAAAGCTAAAGAATGGTACATGAACCTACCACTCCACATAGACAATGCTTATGAGTTATGGACCAGTTTGCAGAAAGCATTCTTGGACAAGTATTTCCCCTCTACAAAGATTTTAGCCGCTCGCAAGGAAATTTTGATAGCTAAGTAAGAGTCATTCGAGACATTCTTTGAATTTCAGAGCAGATTCTAAGAGATGCTTACCCAATGCCCTAACTATCAGATTCTTAAGGAGCACTTGGTACAATATTTCTATAATGGGTTGTCAACATATGATGCACAAGTCTTGGATGCCGTTGCAAATGGGTCTGTGGAAAATATGGAACCAAGGGCTGCATGGGAGTTAATAAGGACCTTTGCTCTTAATAGACAACATGTGAGCTCAAGGGATTTAAGGGACCCCAAATTTGAAAGAGATCTACTTTTGGTAAAGCTAGCCCAAGACATGTCTAAGCTTACAAATAAAGTTGAAAGCCTCTGCTCCAACAAGCCACAATCTCTTACTTTAGTGGCTCCAAGTTGTGGAGTTTCTGACTCTCTGATACATACTACTCCAAATTACCCTGGGCCTTTAGAATAGGTCAATGCAATGTACTAAGAAAGAGATGGGCAATATCAGAAGAGAGACCCCTACTCAAACACTTACAAACCTGGTTAGAGAGATCATCCGAATTTCAAATAGGGTGGGGGAGCAAATAGACCAAATCAGTTCCAAGGGAATCAGTTCAACAATCCTGGGGCCTCTTCAAGCACATTTCAAGATCCCTCAAGAGTAGTAGTGACAACCACACACCAGGCTATAGTATCTCAACCACCGCCAAGAGGAGATGACACTTCACAGCTCTTGAAAAGCATGGTTGCTCAGATGACAAACATAGAGGGGCGAATGAAGGAGAGTGATGACAAGTTTGTCTCTATAACTACCATATTACAAGGGATGCAGAAAGATAACTTAGATGTTTATAAGAAACTGGAGTAGCTCACTTTGAAGAACACCGATATCACCAGTCATTTGACCCAATTGTCTAATGCGATCAATGACATAAAAGCCAAAAGTGGAGGCAGCATTCCTTCTCATACAGTGATCAATCCAAAGGGCCTTAATGCCATAACTCTAAAAAGTGGTAAAAAGGTTCACTTTAAAAGTGAAAAGGTTGACAAAGTTGATTCTGAACAAGGGGTAGAGAGTCCTCTATTTTCCCTAATGAGGCTTGGCAAGTCTGAGAGATCTAAAGAAGAAGAGCTCATGAAGAGGACAAGAGCACAAACTGATCTAGAAGAGGAGTCAACTCAAGCATAAGACTAAGTACCTTAAGAAGCTGTACCGAAAGATGAGAACACTATAGGGAGCTCAGCTTACAAAGGTAAGCAAAAGGAGGACAAGGTAGAGACTAGCAAACAAGTAGCCTCTAAGCCAGTAGGTAAGGAGGTATGTACTGAAAACCTTCCTTTTCCTAAAACCTATTTCTCTGGTAAGAAAAAGTTTGATGCTGAGTTGGCTACTGATGCTTACACATTATTTAATAAACTAGAAATTAATGTGCCTATAATTTAATTCTTGAGAGGAAATCCTAAATACTTTAAACTATTAAAGGAACTGTGTAATGACAAGCAAAGGTTTAGGCCTCTTGAGAGAATTCAAGGGAGTGCCAATGTGTCATGCTTATTCAAAGATGAATTGCTAGTTAAGTGCCAAATCCTGGATCTTACACCATCCCTTGCACCACAGGAAAGGTTCACACTAAGGGACTGTTGTTAGATTTAGGAGCTGCTATAAAGGTCATGCCTTAGTCAGTTTATTTAGCTTTAGGGATAAATGGCATCAAAGACACAAGTGTAGTACTCCAACTAGCAGATAGGTCTATCAGGTATCCCAAGGGAATCATAGAAGACATTCTAGTTCAAGTCAATGATTTAGTGTTCCCTGCTGATTTCTATGTTTTGGACATGTGAAATAAACTTACAAATTAAAGCACTTTGATTTTAGGAAGACCTTTCCTACAAACTTCTAAGACTATCATAAGCATGAAATAACTGTATAACAATACAAGTAGGGGATCATATTGTGACTTTTAATATGAATGAAGCCATGTGTTACCCCTTTGACAATTCTGTATTCATGGGTTTAAATGCCATTAATTTAGCTATTGAGCAAGCAAGGGATGAACATGAGCTGTATATGCATGATAGTTATGACATGTATTTAGCTAAATTAATTGATTCTTCTACTACACCAGCACATGAATCTTATGAGCTTAACTTATCTTTGAGTGCTTATGATGCATACTTCAATTCCCTCTCTTCTGTTTATTCATTTTCTAGTTCTTATGGAGATAAGGTGCCATGCATTAATTCCTTAGAAATTGATAGCATGCTTTCTATTTCTCAAGACTTTTCTTTTCTATCATGTTTTGATTCTATTTCCGCGTTGACAATTGATGTTGGCCATGGAAAGGGTTTGTTAGCTAATGATACAGGTATTCAAGATGTGGTTGGTGTTGAGATTAGAGCAAAATCTGAGGACATGAGCCTCTATGACATGAGGTCACGACCTGAGGATTCTCAAGTCGTGACTTCAACCCAAACATGCCAAGAGGGTGGCCTCTATGAAGTGAGGTCGTGACCTGAGTCCCCTATTTTACCTCCTAAACTTCAGACTTCAATTGCTTTACCACCTCATGTCCTGAGGACTTTGGTTAAAGGACCACTACTCTCTGACTCAATTGCTACTCATACACATTCCAAGATTACACCCCATACCTTATAATTTTTGAATGACCTAATCTCTAATAACGATGTACGTATGGAGTTGAATCAACCTAAGGTTGTTGCTACTATAAACCAACTTGAGCTTGGTGCAACATCTGATAGGATTGAAGTAAGCATCATGAATCCAAGTGAAACTGGAAAGTGCAAGTCATAAGAGTCTACAAAGGGGAGTTTGTCTAACTCTACTGATGTTTCCACTCTAACTCCCTCTATTGTTCAACCCCCGACTTTAGAACTGAAAGATTTACCTTCCAACCTCAAATATGCTTATCTTAAGCCTGAGAATAAACTGCCTATCATTATTTCTTGTTCTTTAACTGAATA
Source organism: Neltuma alba (assembly GCF_004799145.2). Classification (NCBI taxonomy): domain Eukaryota; kingdom Viridiplantae; phylum Streptophyta; class Magnoliopsida; order Fabales; family Fabaceae; genus Neltuma; species Neltuma alba. The sequence goes on from NW_021635268.1 coordinate 22,125, forward strand.
TGAAGAGACTAGTTTAATGGGAGTCCTTAGAAGGAATAGGGGAGCTTTAGGTTGGCAACTAGCTGACATTAAGGGAATTGACTCTACTGTGTGTACCTATAGAATTTTACTAACTAAAGATTCCAAGCCAATTAAATAAAGCTAGAGGAGGTTGAATCCTCTAATTTCTGATGTGGTCAGGAAAGAAGTAGGTAAACTTCTGAGAGCTGGAATCATATACGCTATTTCTCATAGCAAATGGGTCTTACCAATACAAGTCATGCCGAAGAAGAGTAGGATCACAGTAGTCAAAAATGAGAACAATGAACTCATCCTAACTAGGGTGCAAAACTCATGGAGTTTGTATTGATTATAGGAAGCTAAATGATTCCACTAGGAAAGACCATTTTTCCTTACCCTTTATTGATCAAATGCTTGAACAGTTAGTGGGGAAGAGTCACTACTATTTCTTAGATGGATACTTTGGATATTTCCAAATTCCTATAGACCTTAGAGACCAAGACAAGACCACCTTCACTTGTTCATTTGGAACCTATGCTTACAAAAAAATGCCTTTTGGTCTTTGCAATACCCCTAGCACATTCCAACGCTATATGCTACTATTTTTGCTGAATTTATTGAAAAATGCATGGATGTGTTCATGGATGATTTTACTGTATATGGGAATTCTTTTGAAGATTCCTTGAAAAGTCTTGACCAAATCTTGGTATGATGCATTAAGAAAAAGATGGTTTTGAATTATGAAAAATTCCATTTCGTGGTTAACCAAGGCATCATGCTAGGTTATTTAATATCTGAAAAAGGAATTAAGGTAGATAAAGCCAAGGTAGACGTGATATCTTCTTTACCCTACCCTCCCAACTTGAAAGAGTTGAGGTCCATTTTAGGACAAGTAGGGTTCTATAGAAGGTTGAAGAGAGCCTTTCTATCGTTCGCTTTGGGGTTCTCACTCAAAAATAAATCCTAGCTATGCAGTATAATGCAAACTCAGGTCATTTCTCTTTTGGGAGCCTTAATTAATTACCCAAGTTTGACTAAATGCTATGCAAAGTAATGAAAAGGGGTTTTTGGGTTTTTAACATTTAATGAAATGTGCCAAAGTTGAATGCAATGAAAACAAATCTAAGATACTATGTTTTTAGAGTTTTTAAGATAATAACGATGTAATGGAAGTGATAGATAGGAAATCTCTTGAAAATGGTTTTGTTGGCAATCATGGTTCACTTAAAATACTGGGAGTTTCAAAATCCATTAGGTTTTCTTAAAAAGAACCTCATTAACTCAATGAGTCCAAAGCTTTCATTAATGAACTCATTAATGAAAACTTTGTTTAGCATCCCTAATGTGTAAATTTGGAATGATCATGCAATTAACTTAATGTAACACACAATAAACTCAGCACCCAAACACAACCATGCAAGATAGGAGAGAATAATGAGAGTTACAATAAGCATATATGCCACTACATATATTTAAGCACAATGTTCAACATCAATCAATCTAAATTACAAATGTTAATCAGTAACCACTGATTACAGAATTAATCAAAGCATCTAACTAAGATTTTACAACTCCTAAACCTAGGAAATCATAAATGCCTAGCTAAAAAACTAAAGATTAAAACTAAAACTCCCCTTTGAAGCCTGGAAACTCATGCTACTCCACCATCTTCAAGAGTTGAAAAGCTTAGCTCATCATAGCCTTGGAATCAGCTCCAACCAGAGGTAAATCTTCAGCTATAATGGTCAGGAGATGAAAGAAATGAAAGTGGATGAAGAAGAAATGCAGGAAAATGGAAGGTGAAGGAGATGGAGATGGAGATGGAGGATTAGGGTTTTTATGGGAGAGATGAGAGAAGATGATGATAGAAAATGTAAGTAGTGGCTGAATAATAAGGGTCTGACCTCACCATACCCAAAATAGGGTTTCTAAACTGAAAATTGTATGTATGGGTCGGTTCCTGGGGGTGGGTAGGTCAGAATTTCCCGAAATGGTCGGGTCTAAAATTTGCTGATATGAGGGGTTCACCGCGGTGAACCATGGCAGAGAGCTTTGCTTCGATAGACGATGTTCGCCACGGCGAACTCAGAAGCGTGCCGCGGCGAACTGAGGCAGAGACTCCTTTCTTGCTTCTTGTACCTTGAGTTCTTCAATTCTGGCCCCAATCTCTAGTGTCCTACAATAAAAAGCAACAAATTGAAGTATCAATTGTCCTAGAAATCAATTGAATACAATTAATAATCAATTATGACAATTTTATCCTCAAAAAGACACTAATTTAAAGTAAGGACTCTTAATCTAAATTAAGCACAATTATCATTAAAAAGGGCCAGAAAATACCACAAAATCATAGATAATGTAATGAAAAGATAATAATATCTTGAGCTCAATCAAAGGTTCATCAAGGATTTTAGTAAAATTACTTTACCTCTTTCCAAACTATTGCAAAAAGATGTTAATTTTCAATTTGACCATGCATGTGAGCTTGCTTTTGATGAATTAAGGAATAGGTTAGTTGCTCCTCCTATTTTGATCTCTCCTAATTAGGATTTGCCTTTCGAAATTTCTTGTGATGCATCGAACTTGAGTATGGGGGTAATGTTAGGTCAAAGGGAGAATTCTATTTCTAAAGTGAGTGCTTATGCCTCTAAAACTCTAGATGCAGCTCAGAAAAACTATACCACTATTGTGAAGGAATTGTTTGCAATTGTTTTTGTGCTCGATAAGTTCAAACTATACCTAATAAATTCCAAAGTGGTTGTGTTTATAGATCACGCAGTAGTGAAATACCTCTTCTACAAACCTCAATCAAAGACAAGGCTCTTGAGGTGGATGTTATTGTTCCAAGAATTTGATGTGGAAATGAAAGACAAAGTAGGAAATGTCAACCATGTGGTAGATCATCTAAGTAGGCTACCATTAGAAACCCAGGGAGTACTCAATTTTGATATTATTTGTGATTCATTCCCTGACCAATCTCTATGTGCATTGTCTATTTCTCAACCATGGTTTGCTCAATTAGTTACCTATATTGCTACTGGTCTAATCCCTTCTCACTTGACCACCTTTCAGGCTCAAAAGCTTAGGAGCAAAGTTTCCTATTATATTTAGGATCCACCACACTTATGGAGATTATGCTCTGACCAAGTGATTAGACGATGCATTCCAGAGTATATGCTCGAGCTATTTTGGAAGCTTGCCATGATACCTTATGTGGGGGGCACTTTAGTAGTAGAAAAACAGCTACGAAGGTTTTAGATGCAGGATTTTACTAGCCCACCCTGTTTAGAGACGCATTCACTTTTTGTAAGGTATGTGATAAATGCTAATGGTTTGGGGGGGTTAGTAGAAGGAATGAAATGCCACAGCAACCTATATTGTTCTGTGAGATCTTCGACGCTTGGGGGATAGACATTATAGGACCCTTTCCACCTTCCCATGGTTACACCTACATCTTCCTAGCTGTAGATTACCTCTTTAGGTGGGTAAAAGCCATCGCCACACATAAAGATGATACACCTACGATTTCTGAATTTCTAAAGTCCACTATCTTTAGTAGATTTGGAGTACCTAAGGTATTAATCAATGACCAGGGAACCCACTTCTATAACAAGTTGTCACTAACTTGTTGGCAAACTATAGGGTTTTGTCACAAAATGTCCACCCCATATCATCCTTAAACAAATGGCCTAGCTGAGGTGTCAAATCGAGAGATTAAATACATCCTAGAACGTATTGTTAAGCCCTCCAATAGAGACTAGAGCTTGAGACTATACGATGCATTATGGGCCTACCGCACTGCCCATAAGACCCCAATTGGTATGTCTCCGTATCAGATCATCTATGGTAAGTCTTGTTACACTCTGGTGGAGCTGGAGCATTAATCATACTGGGCGGTTAAGAGCTGCAACATCGATTTGGAGGAAGCTGGCCTGAATTGACTCCTTCAAATTCAAGAACTTGAAGAAATACGGTTAGATGCCTACAACAGCTTAGACATCTACAAGCATAAAACCAAGCTGGTCCATGATGCCAACATCTTGAGGAAGAAGTTCAAGGAAGGTGACAAGGTGTTGAGGTATCAAGCTTGATTCAAATTCAAGAAGGGTAAGTTCAAGACGAGCTGGGGTGGACCCTACATTGTGACAAAAGTGCATAACTTCAGGATGATAGAGCTCAAGGAGGAGGCCACAGGTAAAATGTTTCAGTGTAATAGTTATCTCCTCAAGCTCTACGAAGAGCCCGTACTGCCTTCTTAAGGCCAGGTCATCCCTTTCCTTTACTTCTTACTGTCCACATGAATTTACTTATGCTTAAATTATCTTGCTGTGACTATTTGAGCCTATGAAAGGGATGTCCTCAGTAGAAGTAGTTTTAAATTCTGTTTGTTATCTTTGGTTTCAATAATCTCCCTTGGCCTTGAATTTGATGTGATTGTTTTATGCTACTCTTCTTTCACCACCACACACTTCTTTGCATTCTTGAGTTTACCCACCTTTGCACTTAGCTCTTTTCTTCTCTCTAGAAGGGTGATGTGTTGTGCTTCAGTCTTGAACTAAACTTCACAACTTCCACCTTTATTGTTTTGTGTTTGAGCTTTGTGTTTTGGTATGACTGTGTGCTGCAATGCGGACATTGCTTTGAATGTGTGGGGGAGGGAGTTTTAAAAGTGGTTTTGTGCTTTGGTTGTTGGGTTGTTCCTTGATATGGGTAGTTCTTGCTAAAATTTGCCAAAATTTTTCAAAATTTTTAAAACTTTTGTAAGTTTTTCCCAATCTTTCATCACTTATTTTTAGAGTTTTGTATTGAATTGTTGAGAATTTGGTGAGGGATTGCTAAGTTAGGTTGTTATGGTAGGCATTTTGGTGAGTGGTTTTGGTTTAGGGACTTAGAATTGAGTTTTTCAGGGTCTTAGAGAGTCAGGAAGCTCTCTGTGCATTGAAGTCGTCACCTTGCTATCTTAGATCGTGGCTCAGAGAAGACATTGGGTAAAGGCTCTCTGTGAGTTGAGGTCGCGACCTTAATGTTTTCAGGTCGTGAACTGGAACCTTTCTGAAACCCTAAATAACCCCCCTCTACTGAAGTCACGACCTCACATACCTCAGGTCGCGACCTGACATGAAAAGTAAGAATTTTTCTTCATGTTCACCTCTTTACCTGTCATACGTTACTATCGGATCCACTTAGGGTTTAATTAAAACCATTTTAGACACATTGGATGGTCTTGGGCTCAAAAATTCATGAAAAATGCTGATTTTCGGATTTTTACTGTTCATCAGGTAAAAATCCAGTTTTCTGGCCCAACTTCAAAAATTCATAACTTAATCTGGAAAAATCAAAATGGAGTGGTTCAAAATTCTATAAAAATCTCTTTGAATTTTTTTTCAAGAAAAAATAATATTACGAACTAATTTCATTTGAAAAAGTGTTAGATTTTTGTGAAATTCACCTCTATCCATTTGGCCAAAAATCCTTTTTCCAGATTCTGAACCTTAACTTTGAAAAATCATTAAAAATCATGTGGTTGGTCAATTTTAACTTGCTGCCTATAAATTCGAAGCTTAGGATGTGAAATTTAAGTATACCAAATTTTGTGCACAAATTCATTTGGTAACTTAATAAACCATGGCTCTAAACTGACATCCTGCTTAGAGATTACAGCACCAACTATTGATATTTATACATAACCAAAAGTCCATGAACTTTTATGGTGTGACACCATAATTTAGCTTCCAATCTAAAGCTTTCTCTTGGGTGTTTCAAGCCCTAAAATATTAGATTGTATTTAGGGAATGAGATTTTAAGAAATCCCAGTAGCAAGATTAATCAACCAAAACATTAATATGCATCAATTACAAGCATTTCAACCTTTTGCTATTAATAGGGAACTACTTTACCTCATACATGTAGCACTCTAACATGCAATAGCCAAGGCACATAAAGCAAGAAGTATAGCTACACAATCATTATCATCATTTAGTTCAACTGCATAATAGCACATGAAATTGCATAGCAATCAATGCAACATTCAACATTAAGGTTAATTAAATCTTACTCCTTTAATCCAATGCTCTTTGATTTTCTTGTTCTTCTTTCTTGCTTCCACAAATGCCAAACCCTAACATGGCAATCCAGAAAAAGGGCAGTAAGAATCATCAACCATTCCACATAAGAATCAATAACATAACTCAAGTAACTCCTAAACCCCTTAAAGCTTCCATCTTTGTTCTTGAATTTTTAGAGTTTGTTTCCATAAACCCTAAAAATTTCCTCTTGACTCATTCCTACATTATTTGTCATCTAGATTCCAAATATCTACTTGGATTTAACAAAATAAAATTCCTTTTTTCAGTTTCAGCTTGGCCGAACCACTATGGTTCACTTTCTAAAAATTACAACTTTGATTCTATGGCTTCCAACACTTTTTCTTTAGGTTTACCCTACACTATTTTCTATTTTGAACATAATTGAAGCCTCAAAACTTTGACAAACACATCCTAGAGTCTAGATCTTGCTTTGGTCGAAATGGTTCTCATGCATTATAACAAAGAAAACACTTCAAAATCAACCTATAACCTCTTGTAACCATTAGGATCTATCATGCTTTGAGGTGTTCTAGCAAGTTTGAACAACAAAACTTCCCTCCCTTCTTTATATTTATTTCGTCTAGCACAATAAAAGGGAAAGAACCAGAATTTTCAACCATAAAAAACAAGAGAATCAAGCAAGGAACAACATAGAATCAACTACCAACCTCAACTCCAAGCTTACTTGATCCAAGATGGTTCCTTTCTTCTTGTTTCCACTTCAAGCTCACTCCTTTCTCTCTTGATCTCTCCTTGGATGAAATATGGATCTGAAAATAGGGAGGAATACCTCACTTAATGCTCCTAAAATATCTCATCGACCCATGTTAATGAGATGCAAAGTGTCAAGTGCCTACTCCTTCTTGAATTTTCCCTCTTAATTAACTTAAATCATAATGTAATTAAATTCCAAAGTCAAGATCCTCTCCATTGGTAGCTTGACACTTGGAAAGCTTTAATTACCATCCATTGAAGGCTTGACAAGTGGCAACTTATGGGCCAAGCAAAGTGCAAGACTCTGATTAACACTTTATCGGTGCACTTTTGCTCCGGGTTTAACTTCTTTTCTACAATTACAGTGCTCTGGCCTCTGTAATTATTTTCTGTTAGATCTATAAATTATTCTCCTCATTTTTATCTTTCCAAATTGTCCTCTTTGTCTCAAATTTAATTTCCCAATAATTAAATGAAAGGAAAACTAATTTCCTTCTATTTAGTGATTTTTCCACTTTTCAAAGAAATTGGAAAAAATCTTGGATACTTGAGGGTCTTCTTTTGATTCCATAATCTCTTATAATTCTTTGGGATATTATAGGAATTTTCTTCATATTTCATCCTCCTTAAAAATATTTATTTGGAATTTTCCAAATAAAATACCTTAAACTAGCTTAAATCGCCCTTAAATTCCTTTGTAATTTCTCTAAGGGTAATTTGGTCATAAAACCAATTTTATATCCCATATAATTCTCAAAGGATATCATCCTTATTTTTTCTTAATTTTCTAAGGCTTGGAAATATTTTTCCATAATCATTCTTGACTAATTTTCCTTAATTAGTCAAATTTTTCATAATTGGCTTGGAAAATTATAATAATTATTTTCCACCAAAATTTTCTATTTGCCTTTGTCATTTTTGACCCTTAATTATTTAGCAATATCCCTATTCCTAAATGTCATATTACTGGATGTGACATTTCTCCCCCTTTAAATAAATTTTGTCCTTGAAATTTGAAGCGTATCTCATTAGAAAAGTTCATGATACTTTTCCTTTATCTCAGTCTCCATCTCCCTCGTAGCTTTTTCCAGTTAAGACCTTTCCAGACAACCTTGACTAGTGGAAACTACCTGTTTCTTAGCTGTTGGACTTTTTGATCAATGATTTGCTCTAATCTGATCTCAAAAGACGAGTTGTCTTGGAGCACAATGTCATCATAGCTTATGACATGTGTCAGGGCTAGATGGTACTTCTTTCATTGGGAGTTATAGAAGACATCATGAATTTAACTTACATTCAGGGGAAGGGTCACTTTTAATCTACTGGTCCAGTCTTGGACAAAATTTAAAACGGTCTAACCTACTTTGAACTTAACTTCTTAAGCTTTAGGGATCAACCGACTTCTGTTGTTAGTTACACTTTAATCACCAACCTCTGTCACATCTAGCATTATGATAATTAGAGACAAGAAATATTTTCAAATTATTGAGGATTAAAAATGATAAGGAAAAGTCAAAGGATTTTGGTGGAAAATAATTACAATAATTTTCCAAGCCAATTATAGGAAATTGACTAATTAAGGAAAATTGGTCAAATGTAAATAAGGAAAAATATTTCTGAGCCTTGAAAAATTAAGGAAAAGTAGGGATAATATCCTTTGAGAGTTATATGAAATTATAAAGTTGGTTTTATAACCAAATTACCCTTAGAGAAATTATGAGAGAATTAAAGGGTGATTTAGGCTAATTAAGGGATTTTATTTGAAAAATTCCAAATAAATATTTTTAAGCGGAATAAAATTTCAAGAAAATTCCTATGAGATCCCAAGGAATTATAAGGAATTATGGAATTAAATGAAAACCCTCAAGTATCCAAGATTTTTCCAAATAATGATAAAAAATGGAAAAATCCCTAAAGAGAAGGAAATTAATTTTTCTTTTTATTTAAATATTAGGAAATTAATTTTGAGACAAAGAGGGCAATTTGGGAAGATAATAATGAGGAGAATAAATTAAGGATCTGACAAAAAATAATTACAGAGACTAAGCTACTGTAATTATAGAAAAGAAATTAAACTTAGAGCCTAAAGTATACTGATAAAGCAAGATTGGTGTCTTGCAAATCCAAGGGATCCTATTGAGCCATGTGTCAAGCTGTTGAAGGAGAAGATTTGAATTAGCCAAGTGTCATTCCATAAATGGAGAGGATCTTGACTTTAGTAATTAATTTCATTTGGAATTATGTTAATTAGGAAAGAGGAATCAAGACTTAGTAGGGTAATGACACTTGGACTATCATTAAAAGAGGTGGTTGGGATATTTTGAAGCATTAATCAAGCTCTTCTCTCCCCATTTTCAGATGCTCATTTCGTCCAAGGGAGAAAATAAGAGAAAAAGAGAGAGTTTGAGAGAAAAACAAGAAGAAGCAAGCACCTTTGATCATCCAAGCAAGGTTTCAAGGTTAGATCTTGGTCCTAGAAGTGTTCTTGCTTTGGTTTCTTTCTCTTTTATGGTTAAAAATCTGTCTCTTCCCTCTCTTAATGTGGACTGAACTGATTAATAAAAAGGGAAAAGAAGTTTTGATCATCACACTTGCTAAGACACAACAACACAAGCTAGATCCTAGTGTTTGCAAGTGAGTTTAAGTTGTTTTAAAGCATTTTTCATGGTTGTTTTCTTGAGCTTCCATTTCGGCCAAGTGAGGAATTGAACCCTAGGATGAGTTTTTTATTGTTTTAAGGCTTCCATGATGCTTAAAATGAGGAATGGTGTAGGGTAGACTAGAAGTAACAAGTGTTGGAAGCTTTAAAGCAAAGTTGTGATTTTTGGTTCATGATTCCTTGTGGTTCGGTCAAAGGGAAACTGAAGGAGGTCATTTTATTTTCCTAGATCTAAGCATATATTTGAAATCTACATGAAAAACCATGTAGGGTTGAGTCAAGGAGTGATTTTTAGGGTTAAAGAGAACCAAGTTCAAAAATAGTGAGCAAAGGAGGGAACTTTATGATTCAAAAATCATTTTGATGTATGTTCTTGCTTTTTCATGGTTGGATAATGATTATGGATGCCTTTGTTGATGGATTATATGGTTAGGGTTTGATATTTGTCAAGGGAAAGAGGAGAAGGAAGAAAAGCTAAGACTTTTGGAGCAAAGTAGTAAGTTAAACCTAGCTAGCTACTACTACTGACTAGCATTGTTGATTATTGTATGGTTAATTACTATTATTGTGGTTGAGCTTTCTTGATTGTTATGTGGCTGCACTTTATAGTATCTTGTTTTGGCCTTTGCATGTTTGAGTTTGCCAAATGATAAGCATGTTAGTTCACCAATGGTAGCTAATGTGATCATGCATAATAATGATGCTTGCTTGGTGTTATAGTTTGTTAATTTGCTACTGGGATTTTCAAAAATCTCATCCCCCAAAAATAATGTAACATTTTAGGGCCTGAATCCTCCAAGGGAAAGCTGCAGATTGATGGCTAATTTGTGGGGTTTAGCCACAAAAATTCATGAGCTCATTTTGGTTATGTAAATATTAAACTAACAGTGCTGGAAGCACACTGACACTGATTGGTTCACGTGACCTTTTGATTATGCTCCCGAATGCGTTTAATTATGAAATTTGGTATGACAAAAGATAACGTACTGAGCTTCAAATTGATAGTTAATACGTTAAAAATGGCCCAGTATACGATTTATAATGATTTTTCAAAGTTAATGGATAGAATTTGGGAATCTGGGTTTTTGGCAAATGGACAGTGTTGATTTCCTCAAAAACCTGATGCTTTCTCATAAGGAATTGGATAATGAGATTATTTTTTCTTGAAAGAAGACTTAAAGCGATTTAAGTAGAATTTTGAATCACCCCAATTGGATATTTTTAGAATAAGTTATGAATTTTTGAAGTTGGGCCAGAAAAACTGGATTTTTACTCGATGAACAGTAAAAATCCGAAGATTAGCGTTTTTATAGGGAAAAAAAAAGTGAGCCCAAGACCATCCAATGTGGTCTAAAATGATTTTGGAAGGAACCTAAGTCAATATAATAGTAAGGTGTGACAACCTCAATCTTAAACGGTCTCCTTTAATGTTTGAGCAGCTCTTTTGTCTACTTTGAGCTGTTAGAAGTCTTTGCTAAATAACTTTAATCTACTAGAAAGTCTGATCCACTATATTAGGACCATACTTACTTCTTTCATTAAGCTCTATCCAGCACAAGGAAGATCTACACTTCCTCCCATAGAGTGCTTCATATGGTGCCATTCAAAATACTTGCATGCAAACTATCATCTTAAGTGAATTCGGCTAACGGTAACATATCCTAGTTGCCGTTGAAATCAAGTACATGTGCGTGTAGCATATCTTCTAACATCCATATCATTCTTTGTGTCTGCCTATCCGTCTCAGGATGGTAGGCTATATTGAAGTTGAGAGTAGTGTCCATTTCTTTCATAAGGACCTCCAAAACTTCAAGTAAATCTCGGGTCTTAGTCTGAAACCATACTGCTTAGGATACTCAATAGCCTAACAGCTTCTTTAACTTTCATCTTTCATCATCTGCTAGACTTAGTGCATTCTTGCCAAAATGGCTAACATGTCTGGCTTTTGCACTTTCTTACCTTACTTCCCAGGGTCACATTTTCCTTGGGCTACTCTTGCCTAAAACACTTAACTAAACAATGCTAACGGGAAATTGAGGCACTGATTCTGATAGGCTCACCCTAGTACTTTGCTTTCTTAGACCCCCTTTCCTGATCTATCTTTAGTCAGGTCTTTTCAACTTACATTCTTGTCTCTCGTCCCATCTTCAGGATTTATCTATTAATACTTAGCCTATCTCTGTATCACATGGTTCTTCCTGTATCTAGAGCTAGCCTGAATGTCTCTTTTTCAGGTCTTATGGCTCTAACTCCTCTAACTTTGGCTTTTCTCTATCAATCGGAAGGAAATTGAATCCAGCCTAATTAATGATAAGGTTATCTGGAAGGAAGTCGTGGGTACTCTCTCGGTGTCGGTTTATAACCGAAGGAGGTTTCCACATCCTCAACTCATCCCTCGTCCTTATCTTCCCAAAGTGGTACCATACTCTTAAGATCTCTGGGAGACTTTTGACCATAGGGCTAAGTATAGTCACCTCCTCTCAGTTGGTCACCTAACTGATAATTCCCCAAAACTATTCCAAGAACCATTACCATTCTCTTAGACTTCCTGTCAATTCCCTAGGCCGCCTTTTTATCTCTTTAGGTGCCTAAGCCAATTTGTCTTAGGAGTTCTCTTATTCCTCTAACTGCTCTTGCTATTTCTTACTATTATAGAATGGTACAGAGAGAGGACTTATGCAACTTCTCTTTCGTCTACTTCCCTTTTCAGTAGGAGCATACTCTAACATGCATAATGTCTAGCATTTTAATGTAAGGAGTGTAAGCTCTTACTGGTTGCTATATCCGTAGCGTGCCAACCAGACATTTTATCCCTACAAGAGGAAGCCTCTTTTTCTGTTTGTAGCTGCTTGTGGAAGTCATAGGGAGAGGATTTTTGAGGTTCTTTTTCTTTCTGCTTGCTCTAGTACTCTGCTAAGCTCAGGTACATCTAAGCCTAGCTTTGTTCTTGGCTAGTCATACTTCTATTGGGTAAGGTCAACTCCGCTTGCCTTGCCTCTGCTGCTTACCTTTCCCGCTCGGATAGGGCATTTTGCTCCATCTTGAGCAACATCAATTCTAACTTGGAGGACCAATTCCCATTTTCTCTAGGAAGATTCCTGGCCAAGAACTTATCCCTTGAAAAGAGTGCCTCTCAACCTAAACCCCAAACAACTAAGTATCTTTTAACATTAAGGGGAACATGCCAACCACTAAGCTAGTTCCCTGCATAGCTATTATCTCATTTTCTTCTTCTTGATCCTTAAGACATTTCACTAGAGCTCTCCATCTTACTTTACTATCTCAAAGTTTCTATTCATCTATTCCAGGACTTGAGATAGCTACTCTATCATGGTGTAAGAGTTTATCTAGCTTAGGTTGCCACTTACACTTTCTTAATGGTGTAAAGACTCAACCCCTGACTGTCTTGTTCAACTCCTCATCATTACTCTTCCTCTTGAGGGGGAATCTGATAATTCTAATTAGTGGCTACCTCTCTCTTTCTAACTCTACTAATCTCACTCTTTGTGACCTCTGAGAGTCGTTGTGTCTCGTTGAGATACTACCTCAACATCTGAGAGTTATTGTGTTCATCCGTCATGACCAAAACCCTTGTTTGCAGCAATAGAAGTTACCACCTCCTTTGGTAATCACTCTGTATTCGTTCATCACCACTAATTCCCTTAGTTTATCATGATGAAACACACTTTTTTCTTAACCTCTGCTAATCTTACGTAGCTTCATTCATTGTACTATTGCCTGTCAGGCTTCCGCTACGAAGTTTAACTTAGCTTCGGACTTACTTCATTTCTCTTAAGGGTAGGATCAGGGTTTTGTCTCTACTGTCACATCCAGCATTATGGTAATTAGAAATAAGAAATATTCTCAAAATATTGAGGATTAAAAATGATAAGGAGAAGTAGAAGAATTTTGGTGGAAAATAATTACCATAATTTTCCAAGCCCATTATAGGAATTTGACTAATTAAGGAAAATTGGTCAAATATAAATAAGGAAAAATATTTCCAAGCCTTAGAAAATTAAGAAAAAATGAGGATAATATCCTTTGAGAGTTATATGAAATTATAAAGTTGGTTTTATGACCAAATTACCCTTAGAGAAATTACAAGAAGATTTAAGGGTTTAGGAAAAATCTCTAAAGAGGAGGAAACTAATTTTCCTTTTTATTTAATTATTGAGAAATTAATTTTGAGCCAAAGAGGGCAACTTGGGAAGATAAAAATGAGGAGAATAAATTAAGGATTTGACAGAAAATAATTACAGAGGTCAAACTACTGTAATTATAGGAAGGAAGTTAAACTCAGAGCCAAAGTATACTGATAAAGCAAAACAAGTGTCTTGTAAATCAAATGGATCACATTGAACCATGTGTCAAGCCCTCAAGGGAGAGGATTTGAACTTACCAAGTGTCACTCCTCAAATGGAGAGGATCTTGACTGTTGGTAATTAAATTCATTTGAATTTTGTTAATTAAGAAAGAGAAAGCAAGATTAAAGAGGGTAATGACACTTGGATTCTCATTAAAGATGGTGGTTGGGATATTTTGACTCATTAAACAAGCTCATCTTCCCCCATTTTCATATGTGTATTTCAGCCAAGGAGACCCAAGAGAGAGAAGAGAGAGTTTTGAGGGAGAAGCAAGGAAAAGCAAGCACCTTTGACCATACAACCAATGATTCAAGGTTAGTTCTTGATTCTAGATGGGTTCTTGCTTTGTTTTCGTTCTTTCTATGGTTGAAAATCTGTTTCTCCTCTCCTTTGGAAGTTAGCCGAACTGGTTATCTTGAGGGAAAGGAAGTTTTGTTGATCACACTTGCTAAGACACATCAAAACATGTTAGTTCCTAGTGTTTTCAAGTAGCTATATGTTGTTTTGAAGCATTTTTCTTGGTTGTTTCTTTGGATGTTCATTTCGGCCAAGATGATGACTGAACCCTAGGATAAGTTTTTCAATGTTTTAAGGCTTCCATGATGCTTAAAATGAGAAATGGTGTAAGGTAAACCGAAAGGAACGAGTGTTGGAAGCATTAAAACGAAGTTGTAATTTTTGGTTCAAGTACCCCTAGTGGTTCGGTCAAGAGTAGCTGAAAGAGGAGTTTTATTTTCATAGATCTAAGCACATATTTGGAATCTAAATGAAAAGCCATGTAGGAATAAGTCAAGAAGAAATTTTTAGGGTTAAAAGGAAACAAGTTCAAAAATAGTGAACAAAGGTGGAAGCTTTAAGGAGCAAGAGTCATTTTTTATTTGTGTTCTTGCTTTTCCTTCATTGGTTAATGACTCTTGCTGTCCTTTTTGATAGATTGCATTGCTAGGGTTTGATATTTGTGAAGGGAAAAAAGAGAAGGAAAGAAAGCTCAAGCTTTTGGAGCAAGGTAGCAAGTTGAACCTAACTACTGACATTGACCTAGCATTATTGATTATTGCATGATTAATTGCTATTATGTGGATGAGCTTTCTTGATTGTAATGTAGTTGCTCTTTGCACTTTCTTGGTTTGGCCTTTGCATGATTGAGTTTGCCAAATGATAAGCATACCAGTTCACCAATAGTAGTTAATACAATTATGCATGTTGATGATGCTTGTTGATGATATAGTTGGTTAATTTGCTATTGGGATTTCAAAGAAATCTCATTCCCCAAATGCAATCTAACATTTTAGGGTTCAAATCCTCTAAGGGAAAGCTACAGATTGACGGTTAAATTTGTGGTGTCTTACCACAAAAATTCGTGGATCTTTTTGGCTATGTATATATTATACTAACAGTGCTATAAACACACTGACACTACCACGTTCATGTGACTTTTTGATTAAGCTCTTGAACGTGTTAAATCACAAAATTTGGAATGATTATAGATAACGTCCTGAGATTCAATGTGATAGATAACACATTAAAAATGGTCAAGTGTACGATTTTTAATGATTTTTCAAAGTTAAAGGTCAAAATCTGGGAAAAAGGGTTTTTGGCAAATGGATAGTGTTACCTTTCACAAAAACCTGATGCTTGTTCCTAAGGAATTGGATCACGAGATTATTTTTCATTGAAAGAGAACTTAAAGAGCTTTAAATAGAATTTTGAACCACCTCATTTTGAGTTTTGTGGAATAATTTATGAATTTTTGAAGTTGGGCTAGAGAAACTGGATTTTTACCCGATGAACAGTACAAATCTGAAATTTAGCGTATTTCTGATAAAAAAAGAGTCCAAGACCATCCAATGTGGTCTAAAATGGTTTTAGATGGAACCTAAGTTGATAGAATAGTATGGTGTGACACCTGCCGTTATGGGAAGACAACCAATTCAATCCAATTACCCCATCAACTTCATGGAAGACATACATATCAAGTCTAAGGTAGTACAACAATGCTCATAACCAAGCTAAGTCTTCTAAAACAATTTATGAGACAAGAAAATGACTAGCACCTGAATCAAACATTGCAATCACGGGGTGGTTATTGACAATGATCATGCCTTAGATCATTTCCAGAGACTTTCGAGTTTCTTTCCTTGTGATGGCAATTACTTGTCCTCAGGTGCACGGCCTTGCCTTCTCTGTACTCTGCGGACATTCTCTTAAGAAGTATCCAGGTTTACTGCAAGTATAGCAGACATTCTGTCTGGCCATATATGGTCTGTTACCGTGATTCTTACCACAGGTTTGGCATTCTTTGCCATTTGAGGCCTTGCCTCCCTTCTTACTCTTTTAGTTGTCCTATAGCCTCTTCCTCTTCCCATTCGCATCAGAAGAGGTGCCACCCTGATCTCCCTTCTCTAACTTGGGAGTAGGCATCAAATGATGGTTCAAGCTGTTCGCCATAATTCGACAGGCCTCAATTACCTTGTTGAAGTACTCGAACTGTCGGGGAGCAATCATCTCCCTTAAGGACTGCTTTAGTCCTCTGATTATCTTTTGGTCATCTACCTTTCATCATCTCAGTAATGCAGGTAACTGAAGTAGTGGAGAGACAGATAAACTTAGCTAAATATTTGTCAAATGACTCGTTATCCTTCTGCTTCAGGGTTAGGAATTCTGCTTCCTTTTCGTCCCTGACTGGCCTCAGAAAATATTCATGGAATTTCTCCAGGAACACTTCCCCTGTCGCTCTCGTGTTTCGAGTAGCCAGAAGAATCTTGGTATTCTTCCACTAATGATCAGCATCCTTTTCTAGCTGGTAAATAGCCATTTGGGCTTTCCGCTTAGTTGGACAGTCCAGAACTTTGAAAATCATGATCCAGTCCTCTGCTGCTTGGATGTCAATCACTCCATCAAAGGATGGCGGATTGTTTCGACTTCAAGCTCACTCCTTTCTCTCTTGATCTCTCCTTGGACAAGATATGGATCTGAAAATGGGGAGGAAGACCTCACTTAATGCTCCTAAAATATCTCATCTACCTATGTTAATGAGATGCCAAGTGTCAAGTGCCTACTCCTTCTTGAATTTTCCCTCTTAATTAACTTAAATCATAATGTAATTAAATTCTAAAGTCAAGATCCTCTCCATTGGTAGCTTGACACTTGGAAAGCTTTAATTACCATCCATTGAAGGCTTGACAAGTGGCAACTTATGGGCCAAGCAAAGTGCAAGACTCTGATTAACACTTTATCGGTGCACTTTTACTCCGGGTTTAACTTCTTTTCTATAATTACAGTGCTCTGCCCTCTGTATTTATTTTTTGTCAGATCCATAAATTATTCTCCTCATTTTTATCTTCCCCAATTGCCCTCTTTGTCTCAAATTTAATTTCTCAATAATTAAATAAAAGGAAAACTAATTTCCTTCTCTTTAGTGATTTTTCCACTTTTTAAAGAAATTAGAAAAAATCTTGGATACTTGAGGGTCTTCTTTTAATTCCATAATCTCTTATGATTCTTTGGGATATCATGGGAATTTTCTTTGGATTTTATCCTCCTTAAAAATATTTATTTGGAATTTTCCACATAAAAGACCTTAAACTAGCTTAAATCGCCCTTAAATTCCTTTGTAATTTCTCTAAGGGTAATTTGGTTATAAAACTAATTTTATAATCCCATATAATTCTCAAAGGATATCATCCTTATTTTTTCTTAATTTTCTGAGGCTTGGAAATATTTTTCCATAATCATTTTTGACTAATTTTCCTTAGTTATTCAAAATTTTCATAATTAGCTTAAAAAATTGTAATAATTATTTTTCACCAAAATTTTCTATTTCCCTTTGTCATTTTTGACCCTTAATTATTTAGCAATATCCCTGTTCCTAAATGCCATATTACTGGATGTGACATTACCCTTACTTATTTCCACTCTAATTACCATTTTGCCCTTGAACCTACCCTGGATTCAAGCTCTATTCATTCCAAGACTTAAAACCCTGGGCTGCTTGTTTAGTCTGCTGTTTAACTAGTTTTTGAACTGCTTGGGATTACATTTTCTATAAAAGATTTTGTTTTTGAACAAACTGATTCGTGCTACATTTTCTGAACTTTCTGGGTTCAGGTCGCGACCTCACTATTTTCAAGTCACGACCTCAAACCTTTTTTAATTCAAATTTTCCCTCTATCTGTTCAAGTTGGGACCTCTATCTGTTCAAGTTGGGACCTTACTAATTTCAAGTCGTGACCTAATCTCACAGAGGAGGTTTTAAACCTCTGATTCACCCATGTTGTTTCCAAACTGCAATTTCTCAATGGATTTTGACTTTACATATTAAGGATTTGCCAGAAATAGATTTTGAGCAATTGAAAATTATGAATACTTGGGTTTTCTCATGATTTTTCCCAATGGTTTTAAAATACAAGTGTCTCAATTCAAAATCTTCAACAGTTTTGTTTAAGTGAGTCTAGCATAGGTAATTGTAGGCTAGTGTGGGGGAGTGCTTGGTTTTTGGGCTTAGTGTAGTTTTTAGTTTCTTTTCTAGGGTTGTTTGTTTCTATGTGTTTACTTTAGTTGTTTGTTGGTTGTTTGCTTTGCACTCAGATGCCTTGCACCAAGAATCCTGAGTCTTTAGGCTCAAAGAAGGTTCGCCCTCGTGAGGAGACCAGACTTTCAAGGAAGGAAGCCGTGGAGTTATTTGCCAACAGAGGGGTATAGTTCAAGAGTGGTATTTTCTAGAAATGTAGCAGTACCACTTTTACTAGCTTGCCAAATAGAGGGTCCTCGAGGAACTTATGAATAAGAGGAACAAGGCCAATCTGACGTTAGTGAGAGAGTTCTACACTTGCTCTGCCACGGACGGGCATAGGGGGATCACTTTCAGAGGCGATGAATGTTATTTAACCTAAGAGGCTATTAAGAAGTTCTACAAGTTACCTGATGTCCCTGTCTTTGAGTACTAGTGATAGAAGATCAGACTTACAGAAGTTCCCTGGGAAGAGGTTTTCCAAACCATCGGGATAGGGGGAGGTGGGTGGACTATAAAGGAAAGTGGGCAAAAAGTCTTTGAGCATAAGCACATGAATGACAAAGCCAGGATTTGGCTGAACTTCATGACTTATAACATAATGCCCTTAGCCCATATTTCTAATGTCTTTGAAGAGGGCGCGCTCCTTTTGCACCTCCTGATGACCATACAGCCGGTTGACATTCCCATTATTGCCCTAGACCAGATTGATCATTGTGTCAACAATGTCCGAACTCTTATGGTATTTCCATACTTGATCGCAGATATGTGTACAGCACACAGGATACCAATGTGCAAGTCTGACGCTCTCTTAGACCTCATCACGAGTAGGTGCTATGCCGACTCCAAATCCAACAGAGAGAGGAAGAGAGGAAAGAGGGTGGTGGGGGAAGGTCTAGAAGAGGAGGTAGCCAAAGGTGGCTCTAGTTTCAACCTCACCTCCTTGAGTAATCAGATTACCAAACTCAATCAATAAGTGATAAACCTAAGCAAGGAGTTCGATGTATACAAAGCTACCTCTATGTCGCATGAGTTCAAAAGATAGAGGTTTATGGATCCTCTGATGTTGGAGATGGCTAGGGCTCTTAAGGTCAACTTCCCTCAAGAGTATGAATAGGCCTTCTTGGAGAACACCATTCCTGCCACCAGTTATTTTAGTGAGGGTCTGGGGCAATCTCCTGGTACTAGTGTTGCTGCTGCTACTACTGATGCTGAGATGGGAGAAGGAGATGTTCAAGCAAGAGGAGATACTGGTGAAGAGGAGAGAGGAGAAGCAGAAGACTGAGAATAGTATTTAGTTTCCATTTAGTTTTTTCTTTGGTTTCTGTTTTTCCTATGTTTCTGTAACTGAAGGCTCAACTTTAATGTATTTAAACTTTTCTGTATTGACTGGTTGGTTTACTATGTTCTTATTTGTGGTTACTGCTGTTCTTTTCCCTTTTCCTTTGTTAGTGGGGACACGTCAAGTCTAACTATGGGGGAGGAATTCATTTTGCTTTGTTGTATCTTTCTATGGTTGTTTCAGAATTTTTGACAAATTTTTTCAAAAATCCAATCTTTCATCATTATTATTTGGCTTTGAATTGATTGTGAATGGTGAATTGCTACGAATTAGATCATTTCTATCTATTTTGATGCTTGCTGAAAGGGTTTTCAATTGTTAAATATTGGCCAAGCTTTGAAAATTTTTGTCGGTAGTTTCTGTGACCACAGGTCACGACCTCACTACTTTAGGTCATGACTTGAGGAGTGGCTTTGGGAAGAGAGGGCTCTCTGTGATTTCAGGTTGTGACCTCGTTGATTTTAAATCGCGACCTCAACCCACCCTTTCCTGGCTTGGTGCTTCTGTGTACCCAGGTCGCAACCTCATTGTTTTAAGGTCACGACCTGGCCTCTTTTGCTGTACACCGCTATCCTTTTCTTTGCTTTTTGCAATGCTGTGTAGGAGGAATCTTTTTAAGCTACCTTCGCATCTTTTTCAAGAAAACCATTTCCTTTTTAATATACCTTATTGCATCAAATAGTTTTTTTTTTGGAAAGCCATACCCATCCTTGAACTTTTAAGAACACTGGATTTTGATAATGATTTCTCTAAGACTTTATAGTCACTTTTGAGATTCAAGTATATTCTTAAGTGATTATTTTGATCTTTTTTAATCCTCATCTTATGGGTTGCTTTTGTGATAAGTGTCTTAATGCCTTGTGATTCATGCCTATTTATTGAAACTTCTTGTATGAGCAATTAAGATGTGAAACCCTTGTTGGAAGGATATTCTTGAGCCTTAATTCCTATATTGAGTGATTATTCGTGTGGTTTACATTTCTAGAACTTGTTTGAGTTCTTGGTCAAAATTACTTGTGCATTTATGATTTTGAATATGATAGAGGCATTCTCTTTTATACCTTTCTACCCAAACATAACCCACAACCATTTATCCGTTCCTTAACCATTTTTGAGCCTGCACTTCCTTTAGTTCGTCTACCATTTCGAGTGTTTTGAACAATGATGTTAATTGAGTTGATTTCATCTCGAAAATTATGATTTCCTAATCTTCATGAGTCTTAATTAGGAAAGAAAGAAGAAGAAGAAAGAAAAGAAAAGGAAAGAAAAGTAAAGAAATACTTCTTATATATACATAAGCTATAGCAGCAAAGTAAAGTTGAATAAAGTATTCCCTTGGTAGTAGAAGGTTGGGATCTGAATTTCCTTGTCTAAAAATAGATGATATTTGATTCGTATTTCTTTAATTCTTGACACTTGATTTCACATTTTTCTGTTCCATTTAGCCTTTCCATCACTATAACCTTAAAAGTTCTCTTGATTCTTTACATGAATGCTTAATAGTAATGGAGACTTTAGAGTCATTACAAGCTTATGGTAGAATGTTTGCTGCTCAGATGTTTTAGAGAAAAGAACCCCAATGAGAAGAGATGAGCGAATCAAACACTTGGACCCTGTGAGCAAATCTCTATTGTTCATGCATTTAGAGTCAATTGCACCTTGTATCTAATTACTTGGCATTATTCATGTTATCATTTTTTGTATTCCTAAAAGATGTTGATTGATTAGCTCTTGAGATCACTTTTGAAGATGCTAGTTTCTTTAATTGTAGCTATACTTTCTTTAGAACGATTCAAGTCTTTGTCCAGGAGTATAAAGGTTCAAGTGGGGGGGAGTGATAGAACCCAATCTTTATATGGTTTTCTCAAGTGTTTTCTAATGTTTTGTAAACACTTTTACCCTCATTATGCATGCATTCATATCCATTTGATTACATTGAGTCATGCATTGCATTTTACTGTTTAAGGGGTAAAAAGGGTCATTTTTCTCTCCTAAATTTCAATTACCTTGATCTGTAATCAATTGGTCTTTACAAAGCCCTTTATTGTGATTTTCAGGCAATTGGAGAAGGATCCAAGAACCAAGATGGAGCATGGATGAAGCCATAATGTTACAAGGACCAAAACACCAGAGTTTGGAGTGTTCTGCCTCTCCAGGTCATGACATGGACTTCTGAGTCGTGACCTGAATGCCTTTTTAATGAAATTACATGTTTTGGACCTAAGTTAAGATGAAAGCTCTCTATCTTCCTAGGTCACAACATGAAACTTCTGAGGTCATGACCTGAACCACCTAAGTCATGACCTGACACTCCTAAGGTCACGACCTGAGTGCATTAAGTGAAGCTGTGTGTTTTGGAATAGGTTTCTGAGCTTCTACACCTAAGAGAGGCAGCTACCATGAAGAGCACTCTCCCATTCTGTAGATTTACAATAGGTTAAGCCACCATCATCTCCTCTCAAGTCTCTATTGATTCTACACCCAAACTTTCATTTTTCTTCATCTCTTCATCATTTTCCATATTTTTGAACCAATCAAACCACTCTAACCACCTTCTTCTCTATTTTTCCAACCTCACTTTTAGCTTTAATCATGACTGTTTATTCCTAGAGTGGTTGTGATTGGTTTGAAGGCATGAGAGGCTAGACCCTTAGCCTCAGTGATAGAAGACAAAGCTTGAGCTCAAGAACTTAATCAGGGAGTTTTTCTATAGTCTAAAGACTTAATCCGGGAGTTTTTCTACAGTCTAAACCTGTGCTTAATGTTATGTTGAATACTTCTAGATTTAGAAACTTTCTATACTTGTATCAGACTTGGTTTATGATTGTAAATCTTGTGTTTAGACTATTTTATTGTATTTGGATTGGATGATGTTAATGTTGATTAACCTATATAATATTTTAGTTTGAATCCTTGTGTTTAGTTTGATTGTCAATGATTATTGTTGATTAATCTGTGTGCCTGGTATTTGTGTTTGTTGGTTGACATTCTAAGGGCATTTGCATCATTCTTCCATTTACACTCTAAGTGGTTTTCAACAGTGTTTTAAGAGATGTTAATTAACTTTGATTAAAGTGAGCTCTCATTGATTAAGACATTGGAGCCAAGTGATTACTTGGGGTTTTCTTCAGACTTAGAGGTTTTCTAAAACTCCCAATCATTTTAAAGAGCAGTGATAGCTGAATTTTCATCATCAAGAGACTGTTTAATCATGATTCTGTTTTAATCCAAAACATTTCTTCATTTATTTAAAATACCAAAAACATTTAATTCTCTACACTTTTCTTTTTTTTTGTATCACCTTTAACAGTCGAAACCCTCTTTTTTCTTCACCTAGATTTACAATGCTTTTAATAACCAACCTAGACTAGGATTTCCAATAATAAGCTCCTTGAGAAGAATAACTAGTTGCATCCTATACTGTATTTTTTCTGGTGCAATTCACTTTCTTAACAATCCAGAAGGTGACAATCCGACACTGATCAACAAGCCTAAAGAAAACCAAAACCAAACTACTTTTACTATTGGATATGTCCCTCCCCCACACTTATCTCACAAAACAACCAGATAATTCAAAGGATGAGAGTTAAGGAAAGAAAGATACAACCTTGAGAATGAAATCTCTTAAGACTCTTGTAGGAGAAGTTCTCATCCCGAATAAGAAACATGCATTTCTTCAATATGCCAACTTCTCCTGCATTGATCTTTCTTGGTAGTGGTGGTGTGGAGTCCTGCAAGCAAGTAGAACCAACAGTAATACCACATCCAAAAATAGGAACATGAAGAGAATGAAAAAGAAATAAAGACATCTTAGAAGTAAGCTCTCCAAGTAACTATCACAACTAAGAAAATCAATAGCACCCCCATCAGTAGGAGTCAAACTTTTATTTAAATTTTTGAAATACTCAAGCTCAAGTGAAGTGGAAGTTGAAGAATCCAACTGGTAGTTGTTGGATATAATACATCATTATCACATTCACAAGAGGTAATGAACAAAGGGAGAGAGGAAAGAAAGAAAGAAACGATTTATGCATCATGGGGTCATAAAATGCAATACTACTATTTACAATGCAAGCTAAATTAGGAGGTAAATCACAAGACAAAACTTGCTGGAAAGACTTATTGATATTCATGATTTTATCAATCAAAACTTTAGAGTCTTTCTCAATAATATTAGAAGCTACGAACTCACTGGAATTATCATGAATTTGACTCTTAAGGCAGTGGTTATGTTCACATTTCTCCATAAGATTAGCATCCAAGCGATTTGTAGCACCATCATGCTTTATATTTTTAGCACTTTCAGTACTAGAAGGCAATACACACACTTTACTAAAGTTTTGCTTTTGCCACTCAACAAGTATATCATACTTGTTTCAATGCAATCCATGCATATAGTGTGAGCATTACAAGAACAAGACAAAGGTTCATTCAAATAGAAATCAGTTTCCTATCTAATCTAGCACTAGAAAGAGAAGCATGTTTTTCACACAAAGAAGCAGTGATAGTGCAAGCAACATCATCAACTAAATAACTGCTATTAGAAGTGTTCAAGTGAGGATTTTCATTGTTAAACATTTAAGGGGATTTAGCTATGATTTCCTTATCCACCTTATTATCACACATATCATTAATAATTGCAACAGGAATATTAGTTATAGAAGAAGGATCAATCTCCTCAAGAAGAGGAGCAATATTACCTAATATAGAGCACAAGTCCTAATGAGTTGGTAGATATTCTTGCTTCACCTTGGTATCTTGTGTGAGTAAATTTGGACACTTTGGTTCATCCTTCCCAATCTCATTTAATCTGTGCTATTTTGCTCAAGATCTTCTCCAATACACTTTTACACTCTTTTAACTCTTCCTTTGATTCCTTAGAGATTCCAGACATCTTTACCTCTTCGAGCAACCCATGGTAATAAGAACTCAAGCAACCATAAGCTTCTTTTAAATATCATATTTGGTCATTCTTAGAAATAGAAAGAGGTGAGTTAAGTTCACTAAATTGAGGTTCATAAGATTAGGAGAGATGAGGGTTGGTGGTGGTGGTCATCTGGTAAAGGAGGTAATTCAAAAGAGAGATTGTGTGGTGGGAAGGGTTCAAAGTATGAAGTATGAGGTGAGAAGGAAGGTTCATGATATGATGGGATGGTTGAGTCATGGTATGGTTAGTGTGATAAGAAAGGGTATTGGTGGGAGGGCCTATGTAATGGAAAGTTTGGCTCATGATATGGATAATGTGATGGAAGGTGTTCAAAGTGTGGATTGTATGGTGTAACATCCAAACTTTAGGGCCTAGAAGTTCCAGAAATAGCCTAAATTAAATAGGTTACCAGACCCCTGTGAGCAGAAGTCCCAAAGATGAAAAAGGAAGTTAAAGCAGTTTCAGGGACTATACTGCAAAGTAAAAGTTTTCAGGGGCTCGGGTATAATTAAGGTTAGAGGCTCCAGTAAAGTCTCGAAGGCCCAAAAAGAGAAAAGAGACTAGATACAGGTCAAAGGTTAAGCTAGAAGCCTCAAAGAGAGGATTATATGAAGCTAAGTCCAAGAAGGGACTAAACTGTAAATTCAGAAAGTTATGACCAACAAGGGTAAAAATGGAAGAGTACGCAGAGAATTCTAAGAAAATCCTATAAAATGGGAAATAATATTCTAAGGCTCTTCTATAAAGAGAAAAGATGAAAATACCCCTGAGGCAGCTTCAACGGAATTTATGAGGTTATTACCGGTAAAAAGTATACTATGTGAGGTAATTATTTAAAATAGCAAGAGACCTCAAAAATGTATACAAAAATGATGTTAAATGGTTGAAAGGTTGTACTAATTTATAAAATTAGTCCCGCAACCAAAAGGCCAGTGGAGTGGCTTTAATAAATTAAAGAGCTGGTTTTGCCGATAAAAGGGCATTTTGGTAAATGAATTTTTATGCAAGGTTTAAAGGAAGTGTTATGGCCTAAGAAAATTCATAGATATTCTCTAGAATTAAAAGGAATTTATAAAGTAGACAGAATAATTTTCTAAGCTCCGGAAGGCCATAAAGGAATCCGGAGAAACGTGGGCCAAGTAAATTCAGAGGAATTAAGTTTGATCCAACGGCTAGGATCTAATCTCCCATCTCCTCCACCACTTTCATGACACTTGGCATCTTCTAGAAGGTTTAGGTAAGCATGATGTAATAAGATGATGCAATGATGATGCAAAAGTCCACTTGAACTTCCAAATTTGCCCTTACCCTTTAGCCACCAAGGGCATTTTGGTCCATTCAAGCCAACTTTTTTGGCTATAAATAGAGCCTCTTCCCCTTCATATTTTCAACCAACATGAGTTTAAGAGGGGAAACTCTGCCAAAATTTAGAGAGAAAAACGTAGGGGTGAAGGCCAAGAAGAAGGAACAAAGTTCAAGCTTCAAGATCAAGGTATGTGGTGGCTGTAGCATCTGATTTGATACCTATTTCGAATAAGTTACTGTGCGTATCTGATTCTGAAATTTTTCATGCTTAAAGTACACTCTGTGAGCTTTAAATCCATGGGTATAACACTCCATTTGGATATGTGTACGATTTATGGTGATTTTTCAAAGTTAGGGTTTGAAATCTGGAAACAGTGTTAAGCTTTTGGAAGGGTGTCGAGTTCTGTACAATTATGGTACTGTTCAGCGTAGAATTGGTTCCTGAAACCATTTTTCCTTTAAATTTAACTTAATTAGATTTCAGTGAGACTTGGAAGCACTCAATTTGGATTTTTCTATATTTAATTATGAATTTTCAAAGTTGAGCAAAAACTTCTAGAGATTCTGCGTGAACAGTACCCGTGAACCAAAATTTCCAGATTTGATATTCTTGAATCTAAAGCCATCTAGAATGGTCCTAATTGATAGGAAATAGATCATAAGGATGTAAAATGATAAGATTTATATTAGAAAAGTTAGAAAGAAAACCCTAAGACTAAGAGAAAGGGTTGAGGTTCAAGAAAGCTAGTCTTAAACTTTATGTAATCTCTTGGTCCTAATGGATTGTGTGACCAATGTGATTATGTTTAGGATCTTGAAACATCTAAAAGGATGTTTGATGATGTTGGGCAAAAGCTACCATGGTTGGAAAGTCAAGGGAGTCAAAGGAAAAGTAAGAGGAAGGCTTGAGGTGCAAGGTAGTGAACTTACCTATTGTCATTGTTTGATATGGTATGCTTGTGTGTTGCCGTGTACATGTTATTTGCATGTTGTTGTGACATGTTTTAGCTGTTGTAATTGCTATTCATGATGAGTAGATTATGTCTCCATGGCCATGCATTAAGAAGTTAGCTTTGAGCATGCTAGTATGTCACTAATTAACAAGAGAATAAACAAGTTGCGTGTAGTGCATGAGCATCCATCTAGCATGATTAATATGGTATTGTTTGCTACTGAGATTCTCCCGAATCTCACCCCCTCCCTAACCAACCATTTAGGTCAATCAATGATGGGCACTAATGGCATGAGAAGCAAGGAGAAGAAGTGGAGAATTATTAATGCAAATGAATGATATTAATATTCAATGTATAATTCTCCCATCTTGTAAGTTATGTTATGAATGCCATCAATTCAATGTATATGCTTAGGATGTTTATGGCATGAATGAAAGTATATGAGTATGAATGAGAAAGATTAAGCCCATGTTATGTATGTCAAAGAAATAAAAAGAATTAAAGTAAGGAGATATTAAGGGATAAAACGTAGGTCCTGAAGCAGTTAGTTTTGAGCTTCAGTTTGACCTATCAAATGAATGATTTAAGTCACGAGATTTGGAAGACTTATATTACATATCCCAAGCTTTAAAATGACTAATAAAGAACATCATTTGGATGTGTATACAACGAGATATGAATTTTCGAAGTTAAGGCGCAGAATCTGGAAAGTCCAGATTTTACCAAATGAATAGTAATTTTAATCCAATAAACTGTACGTTTTAAGTAAGGATGAGTTCAGTTGAATATTTTTCCCTTAAATAGCATTGAAATATCTTTCTATAGAATTTTGGAACACCTCCATACGATTTTTCTAGAATTAGTTATGGTTTTTCAAAGTTGGACCTGTAATCTGAAAACTGGACAGTGAACAGTAATATTCCAAAAATTAACATCGAAATTGAAATTTTTAAGCTTAAGACCATCCAAAGTGGTCTGGAATGGTTCTAAATGAATGCTAAGGTATTATATAAGTAGGGTGTGACATATGGTGGAGGTGATAAGTCAAAATATGGTCTTCATGGTAGATGTTGGTTTACGTGTGAATGGAATGAAGAGGTGTGGTAAAGAGAATGTAGAGGATCATTCATCCAATCATAGCCATGGTTATGGTTAGGATAAGGGGTATCATGTCCTTGATAGGTCCCACCATGTTCTCCATGATCTATACGTGCTAGAAGAAGATTTAGTTCTTGCTATATAACATCAAGTTTTTGAGAGAAAACATCACCCATCTCAATGTTATCGCCTACAAAAGAGGAAGGAAGATAAGATGGATCTAAATTATCATTAAACCAAGCTATAAGAAAGCAAAATAATCAAATCTCAATAAAGTCTTAATCCCAAGGGGTTACTAAAAATTAAAGAACAACTAACAAAATCAAACAAAAAAAGAAGGATTTTTTTTAAAAATAGGGGACCTTTCGTCGCGACTAAAAGAAAGGGTTAGCCACAGTGAAGCTATCCCTCAAGCAAGGAAAATTTCAAGATAAAAGTTTTGTCGCAACGAAAAGAGAGCTATGCCATGGTGAAGAACACAGAAATGTAGAAATCAAAGCAAAAGAGCAGAAATAGGAGCAAGGAGAAATGTATGAAACCATATACAAAAAGAGTACCAAAATCAGGATCTTTGTTTGTATATCTCAAAATTTTTATGCAATGTAAAACCTATTATGCACAATGTAAAAATATAACATAAGAGTCTCATAAATCCCCAATCAACTAGAGTTGACAATTGATTTGGCTCCCCGGCAATGGCACCATTGTTTTGACTGTGTCGTTACGCCTTGGGGTTAAATGCAAGAAATTTATAACCAGATCCAAGGGTTGTAGTATAGCAGTGTGATCCGGGGTCATGTTTGTGTAGAGCCTTTATTGATGACCTAAGCTAAACTAAATGCCATACAATGCAATAAAAAGGGTTTTGGGTTTTGTAGATTAAATTGAATTGTGACTAAAGTGTATGTAATGAAAATAGATCTAAGTTACTATATTTACTGCAGCAACCTCACAAAAGTTTCACTAAATCCCCTCTTGGGAAAGCTTCATCACGACAAACTTCCCCTATCACCGTGGCATAATATGTAGTTCCAAAACCCCTTATCTTCTTAGGACAGCATTGCCATAGGAAATATTCTTCTTTGCTAAAGCATAGGCCTTATATTAGCAAACCAGATTCAGATCTTAATCATGAAAATAGAGTACCTACTCACTAAATCTGACCTATTTTGGCCCCTTAAACCCTTAAAAACCCTATTTTTGAAAACACACACTATTCACCCAACCACAACCTATGCATTTATTCTCTCTCACTCTCCCTCACCAAACCTTCATCTCCTTCCATTTTTCCTTCATCTTCCATCATGGGTAGCTCAAAATTACTACTAGTAGTAGTGCTTCTTGCTCCAATACAAGGCTAAGCATATGTTCTCTTGAAGATGGGTTGATTGACATGAGTTCCAAGAGCTTCAAAGGGGAGTTGGCTTCATCCATGGTTCTAGTTGCTTGTTTATGAATTCTTAGATCTAGGGTTTGTAAAATTATGGCTGAACTTTTTTGGTTATGATTGTAATCAATTTTGGATAATTATCTTGTGTATTGGATTAGTTTTGGTTATACATGGTTTTTAATGACGGTTAAAAAGGAGTTGTGCATGAAGGCAACATAGTTTCAATGAGTTTCTATGATGGTTAGTAGGCATCATGGAATGAAATTATCTATGGCGGTTAACAAAACAACCATCATGGAAAGAGTAACATTCTACGATGGTTATATTAAATAACCATCATGGATTAGTTAATAAACAGGGATGTTTAGTGAGACATCCTTACTTTTACTCCTTATATCACGCATTCAGAAGCAAAATGGATATGTAGAATCATTACTTAAGCCTGAAAGTTTTTGAACTTTTCATTAAGGTCCTTGTGTACTGTTCATGCAGAAATTTCAAATTATAGGTTCAACTTTGAAAAATCATAACCAATTATATAAAAATCATATTGGATTGTTCCAAATTTCTAATCGAAGCTCTTTTAATGCTCCACTAGGAAAAAATATGAAACTAGACTTATCCTTGACTGATTCATACAGTTTATTCATTGAACTTTAATGTCTATTTGGTCAATTCTGGAACTTTCACATTCTCTGCCTCAACTTCTAAAATTTGTATATAGTAATATACGCATCCAATTAAGACAAACGATCCATTATTTTAAAGCTTAAGATGTGTACTATATGATCACCAAATTTCATGGTCAGTTTCAACCATTTACTAGGCTAATCTGGAGCTGGAAACTCACTGTTCTAGGACTTATGTTTTATCTTTCATTAGCTTCTTACTTTTAATTCTTCCTTAATTCAAGCATGCATAAACTAGCCTTATGGTTTCCGATTTATTCTTATATTTTAAATTACATGCCATTAACATCATACATCATCACATTGCATCACATTTCATGTTAAGCATGTCTATAAAATAATTATATTACTAATGAAATCAAGCATCACATTATAACACATGGAAATTCTCTACCTTCTTTGCTTCCATCTTCTTGCCCTTCTCCATGCATGCTTTCTCCTCATCATTTGACCTACTATGGCTGGTTAAAGGAAGGGTGAGATTCAGGAAATCTCAATAGCAAATAATATCATCAATATATGCAAGTTGAATACAAGTGTATGATATGCTTCCTTGATTATCTTTATTCAACTTTAGTGATATAACCTTATGCTCAATGTCTCCTACTACCTGCATGGCCATGAAATCATCAAGAGACAGAACATACATCATTCATACATAGCTCATATCACCACAATTAGCATCATGTAAATCAATGCAACAAGCATAAACATCAAGCACATAAGATATGTAAGTTCACTACCTTATACTATAAGCTTTCCTCTTGCTTTTCCTTTGACTCCCATAACTTCCCAACCATGAGGGCTTTCGGTCAACATTATCAAAATATTCTCTTGGATGCTCCAAGGTCCTAAACACAGCCACAAGGTTCACGTAATTCATTAGGACTAAGAAATCACACAAAGGTCAAGACTTACTCTCTTAAACTTCAACCCTTTCTCTTGATTTTAGGGTTTTCTTTCTAGCTTTTTTAAAATTATTCTTTTAGGCCAACCCTATACAATTTTACATGAGAAATCCAAATATGAGCTTAGGTTTACAAACCTCAACTTCCTTTCCATGAAACTGCTTTGGCCGAGAGACTTGGGGGTTTTCCCAAAAATCTCACTTTTAATTTTAATGCTTCCAACTTCACTTTCTCAACTTGTTTCCCATAATTTTTCATTCTAAATCCATTGAAAGCCTTAGAATCAACAAAATCATGCCCTAGGCATAAGAACCAGTCAAGGTCGAGGCACCTCCTAGGGTCTCTAATTCATGAAATCATCAAACTATCATGTAATACCACTTGGTTTCTATTCCTTTCTATCCTTTAGTCATATTTCTAACATAAATCTCATCATTTTTCATACTTAAACATTTTGTCAATAGCATCAAAGTAGGGTTTCAAGCCTTCTGAACTCAACTAAACCAAGAACAATCAAGATAGGCATCAAGATAAGTGTTAGAATCATCACATACCTTGATTTGAAGCTTGAATCTTGTTCCTTCTTCTTGGCCTTCACCCTCACGATTTTCTCTTCATTTTTCTCATTAATTTTCTGAAGATTTTCCCTCTATAAGTGCTTGCCAAAATGCTCTTCCAATAGGGGTATTTATAGCCATAATTATGATAAGGGTTGCCAACTTTGCCCTTGATAAAATGTGACAATTCCAAAGGCTACTTGTCTAAGCTCAAATCTTCCTTCACAAGAACTTGCCAGGTGTCCTCATGACATCATCCCCTTCACACCATCAAACTTCTTTCTTACTTACCATGCCATGTGGCAAAATCTCATGGAAAGAAAAGGAAAAGATTAGATCTTGTCCCTTGGATCAAACTTGAACTCCAAGTTTCTTCCAAATATACTTGACTTATATTTATCTGACTTTCTTAATGGCCTTTTAGAGCTTAAAATTTTTTCTATCTCCTCCATAAACTTTCTTTAATTATAGAGAAATTCTACAAATTTTCCTGGGCCATAACTCTTCCTATAACTATTTCTTTTTGAATTTCCCGTAAAATGCCTCTTAAAGGCACAACTGGACTATATTTGATTAAAGCCACTCCTGTTGGCCTTCTAGGAATAGAACTAATTTTATAAACTTTTTTAGCCTCTTAACTATTTATTTTCCATTTTTATTTTCAAGCCTCCTCACAGCTCAAATAATTGCATCTAGATAATTACCTTAAACTGAGCCACTGTACTAAAAATTCCATTGAAGTTACTGTAGGGATATTTTTATTATTTATCTTCATTAAAAGGCGTCTATACACTGTTTTCCATTTTTCTGAATTTTTCTGAAAGTTTTTGTATACTTTTGATAATTATCCTTGTTGGCACGTAACTTTATGAAATTACGATTTTGCCCCTACTTGGGCTTAACCTCATAAATCATCACTTTGAGGCCTGCACCTCAGTCTTAGGCCTACACCAAATCTATGTTCCCTTTATGAGCCCTTAAGACTCTCCTGGAACCCCTGACTTATTTATACTTTTGCCCCTAGAAACTTTTTCACTTTGTAGTTTAGTCCCTATTCCGGTTCCAGCTTCTTTTCGCATCTTTGGGGCTTATGTTCCAAGGGGCTTGGTAGCCTACCTTCTTTAGACTAATTTTTGGGCTTCTTGGCTTAAAAATTAGGATGTGACATTTAGCCGTGCTAAACGTTATTGATTATGTTTTCTATGACGGTTAATATGATAATCGATGTAGAAAATTTGGTTTTTTTTAATATACCACTCATTTGATTTACTAACCTTCCTATAATTGCTAACTTTTACAGGTAGCAATTAAATACTAGACCAATTCTGAACCAATTCACCAATTCAAATGCGAAATACTAAGAGCAAGTCCTATATAAAACAAATCTAAAAGCCAAATCCTAAAAACAAGTCCTATACAAAACCAATTCAGATGCTAAATCCTAAAAGCCTAATCCTAAAGCAAGTCCTGAACCAGCTAAAGTTATAAAAGAATAATATAAAATGCAAAACTAATTCATCAATTGCTTTATTCAATTAAAAAGGTAGACAAGATGTTTCTTATGAACCCGTATTTCTCTTCTAATCCCCTTTTAGTGCACTCTCGATGACATGCCCTGTAAGTGAAATGAAACATAAATTAGTACATAACTAGGAATAAGTAGTTAGTTGTTACACCTTATGTTTAGGATACCTTAGGGTCTAATTAGAACCAACTTTGACCACATTAGATGGCCTTGAACTCAGAAATATACATTTGGATGCTGATTTTCGTAAAATCAGTGTTCATTTGGTTAAAAAACATTTAGTTTTTCTGTCCAACTTCAAAAATTTGTAACTTATTCTAGAAAAATCAAAATAGAGTACTTCCAAATTCTATAGAAAGCTCTTTAAATTCTCTCTCAAGAAAAATAATCTTGTAAATCAATTACCTTTGAACTAGTGCTAGATTTTTAGGGAAGTTACCACTGTTACTTTGGTAAAAGCCTTTTTCCCTGATTTTAAACCTTAAATTTGAAAAATCACCATAAATCATACCGATGTCCAATTTAAATGTGCTACCTATTGATTTGAAGCTTAGGACATGCACTATAAGCATGACAAAGTTTATGATTAAATTCATTCAATAACATAGTCAAAACACAGCTCCAAGTCAATGGTCTACTTAGGTTATAGCAACTAAACATGCATACTTATACATAACCCAAACATAATTGTTTGCTATGGTTCAACACCAAATCCACCCTTGAATTTGCAGCTTCTTCTTGGATGACTCAGACCCTGGAAGGTTAGATTACATTTGGAAGGAATGAGATTTCAAAGAAATCCTAATAGCAAGAACAATCAACTATAACATTAAGCATACATCATCATTATGC
This sequence comes from Neltuma alba, assembly GCF_004799145.2. Lineage (NCBI taxonomy): Eukaryota > Viridiplantae > Streptophyta > Magnoliopsida > Fabales > Fabaceae > Neltuma > Neltuma alba. The sequence goes on from NW_021635268.1 coordinate 56,007, forward strand.
TACCAGCAGAGAACTAAGTCTCTTATAATTAGGCAATCTTAAACATGCAAAAGCCAAGGCAATAAAATACAACGAGCAGCCACATCACAATTATCATAGTTCACTCACATAATAGCAAACATCCATGTGATAATAAACAATACAATGTCAATATTAGTAGTTAATTAAATCTTGCTACCTTGCTCCAAAAGCTCATTGTTTTTTTTTTGTTGCTCTTCTCCTCCTCCTCCATAAATATCAAACCCTAAATATCACTTTGCACAAAAAGGGCAACAACATTATAATCTAAACCACACAATAACCAATGGTAAAACTCAAGTAACCCTTAACCCTTAAATCTTTAAATTTTGGAGCTTTGTTTTCTTTAACCTATAAATTCCTTTCTTAGGTCAGTCCTACATAGCTTTTCATGTAGAATCATGAAAAGAAATTTCCTTCCTTATGAACTGTAGTTGGCCGAGCATAGGGGTCTTGGGTTCTAAAAATTACAACTTTAATTCTAATACTTCTTATGCTTGTTTTTTAGGTTTACCCTACACCATTTTCCATTGTAAATACAACAGAAGCATCAAAACTATGAAAAACACATCCTAGGTTATAGTTTTCACTTTGGCCAAACAATACCTCTCAAGAACCATGCATGAAATTTTTCAAACAACAATTCAAAACCACTTAAAATAACCTTAATTCAAGGTGTTTTAACTAGGTTTAACATCAAAACCTCCTTCCCTTAACCAATGATCATTTCAACTAGCATACACAAGAGGGATAAATAGATTTTCCAACCATCAAACTCAAGGAAAACAAGCAAGAAACAACATGGAACCACTTATTAACCTTAGATCTAAGCTTGTATGACCAAATGTTGTAGCTTTCTCCTTGCTTAGATTTCAAGAAATGGTTTGGCAAGAGCTTCCCTCCTTTTGGCTGAAAAGTAGTCTTGAAATGGGAGGGAAAGTGTTCTACTAATAGGCAAAATATCCCAACTACCATTATAAATGCCATGCAAGGTGTCATTAACCTAAGCATTCTTGTAACCTCTCTCTTATTAACTTAATCCTAAATGAAAATCAATTTCAAAAGTCAGGATCCTCTCTATTAGTGGCTTGACACTTGGCATCTTTAAATCCTCTCTATTGGTGGCTTGACAAGTAGCAAATTGTGGGCCATTTGAAGTGCAAGACTCTTTATCAGTACACTTTTACTTTGGGTTTAATTCCTTTTCTATAATTATAATACTTTGGCCTTTGTAATTATTTTATGTCAGATCCATAATCCATTTTTCTCATTTTTTCTTCCCAAAATACCCTCCTTTGTTGCCATCTCAAATTTCTACTAATTATAGAGAAAAAAACCAATTTCCTCTTTAATAGGGATTTTTCAACTTATCATAAGAATTAGGGAATATCTTGAATATTTGAAGGGCTCTTTTTAATCCCATAATCCCTTATAATTTTTTGGGACATCATGTGAATTTTCTTGGGATTTTATTTTCCTTCCAAATATTTATTTGGAATTTTCCCAAATAAAATGCAATATTGGCCTAATTCCCTTTTAAATTCCTTTGTACTTTTTCTAGGGGTAATTTGGGCATAAAACTACTTGTACCTGATCATATAAATTCTCAAGGCACATTATCCTTATTTTTCTTAATTTTTTTAGGCTTAGAAATATTTTTCCATAATTATTTTTGACTAATTTTTCTTAACTAGTGAAGCTTTCCTAATTGATTGGAAATTCATAATAAATATTTCCCATCAGAATTCTTCCTTTAAAAATTAATATAGTGCCTAGGGGACATTTCTCTAGTTTTCATAATTATTCCATAATTTTTAGGGATTTCCAACATGTTTTTTCCAAATTTTCATATGTCTTCCACTATTCTGACTCTTAAATATCCGAGGATTTCCTTACTCTTAATTATGAAATTTCTGGATGTGATATTAGTTAAATATACTAAATCACAACTTACAAGATAGCAAGCTGCATGAACACAACATCTAGTTCTTGTATTGATAGGAACTCAATAAGGTCCTTCTTGTCCAATGTGAAGTCATAAGGAGTGTCCATACCTAAAATCTCCCTGGTATTTTCAAACTAGAAGGTTTGTCCATTTTGTAACATCCCAAATTTTGGGCCTAGAAGTACCAAAATTAGCCTAAAATGGGCACGCTACCAAGCTCTTTTTAGCAGAGGTCCCAGAGACTTTCTAGAGGGACAGAGGGATTCCCAGGGACTAAATTGCAAGGAAAAGATTCTCAGGCCAAGTAGGAACCTAATTGTAATTAATGAAAGTTCTGGTCGACCAATGTTCAAAGTTATCGAAAATGGCCCAAATGTTTCAGAAAAATTCCAGAAAAATGGGAATAGGATCCCAAAGTCAATATAAGGCTAGAAATGACGGAAATGCCTTGAAGTCATTCTAGGGTTTTGAGCAATTTGAGATAGTAACTTAAATTGAATTATTTAAGCTATGAGATGACTTCAAATAATGAAGAAAAACTGGGGAATAATAGTTGACGAATTTACATAGATCGTAAAATTAATTCTGTCCCAAGAAACTGACGAGGCTAGCTTTAATTAAATTTAAAGCCTATTTATACCTTATCTAAGGAAAGTCAAAATAGTTGTCTAAGGTTTGACTTTTGGCTTAAGAAAAATTAGAGGAAATCCCCATAATGAAAGGGAAAGAATGAAACCCAGAGACAGATTGACGGAGTTATGAGCCAGTAGAAAAGAATTCGGCAAAATCAACTCTAATTAAATATTATTTAATTAATTACGTCACTGAGGAGAGAGGGATGAGATATTCCTTTCTCTATAAGTATACCTTGAGAAGATTAAGTTAATAGTTAATGGAAGATACATTGGCAATGCTCAAAAACCCAGAAGGGAGCCAGACTGACAATGTCGGGTCCCTCAAGGGTCAAAATGAGAAATTTATGAAAAATTCTAAAAAATTTCCTAAAAATAGAAAAAGGGTAAATTAGGGGTTTTTGAGTCAGATATGATGTTTTGGCAGTGAAAATAGCCCAAACTAAATTATTGCGACATTTCCCAAAAATAGTGATTTTTGAAGAAAATAATGAAAACTGAGGAAATATAATTATTTTAATTATATAAAGGCCTCAATAATTCAATAAAAAATATGGGTAAGTTCCTTGGGAATATATGTGAATTTATAAAATTATTTTCAAGAACTGGAAATGAAGGAAATAATTTATAGGGAATTTACTTCCGAAATTCTATCGGTAAAAACCCGATTTCGGAGAAAAATGTGAAATAAATAGTTAGAGGTGATGAAAAAACCCCAAAATTTCCAGATCATACATTTATATTAAATTTCAATTTTTAATGGAAATAAATGAATTTTTGGAGGCCCCGAGCTATTTTTCGTAATAAAGACCTAAAAAAAGAAAATCGGATAAAGGATTACGGTTGGGATTGACCTAGATTAATCCCTTTGCTTCCTAACCAGATTTGGGCACTTAGTTAGTCCAAAGAATCAGAGAATTTCATGCTCCCTAAGCCCATGCACATGGTCAAGTTGGTTGGATAAGGTTTAATCATGACTTTGCAAAATATCTCAAGTAAGGTTGTGAAATAAGCTTGCATATGTGGCTGATTGTTTCCCTTCCACTTGGTCCAAAATTTTGAAGATATTTTGGCGAGAAAAATGCTGACTAAGAGGAGAGAGGAAGGGAAGCACATGTGGCAAATTTCTTGGCAAGAAAGAAAAGAAATCAAGGGCCAAGATTAAGCCACCCAAATTTGAAATCAATGGCCAAGATTCATTCAAGTTTTAATAAATATCTCTTCCCCTCCCACTTGCAACACTTTCAGCCAAGGGAGAGAGGGAAGAGGAAACTGAACAGTAATGAGGAAGAAGAAGAAGATGAAGAACAAGAGGTGCCAAGCAAATCCAAGCTCTAATTCAAGGTATGTTTATGGATTTGAATGTAGTTTTCATTCCCCATGCTATTTGTGAGCTTGGTAAGTGATTTGGTTATATTTTCATGGTTGAATCCCTATGAAGAGGTGCTACACGAAATTGAAAGAATAGGGGGAAGATGAAATAGATGTTATAAACATTTATAAAGGCTTGGAAACAACAAGAATCATGTGTTTCTTTGTTGATTTTGCAAGAAATCCAACTTTCCCTTAATTTGTGATTCTATTCGGCCTTGACTGTTCTGAATGGTTAGGATTGGATTTTCATTGTTTTGGGCTTGGAAATGGATTCTACATGCAAAATTATGTGGGAATAGTATGTGGAAATAATTTTAGGAAGGTTGGAACTTAAACTCAAAAGTTAGAATTCAAGTATGTTGAAGAAAGAATCAAGTAGAGATAAGTTGATGACTTGATTCTAATAATTGTTTTGATTCTAAGAAAGAATCATGTATTGATGTGTTTAGGACCTTGGAACATCCAAGAAGATGTTTAATGATGTTGATCGAAAATCTATAGGGTTGGAAAGACAAGGGAATCAAAGGAAAAGTAAGAGGAAAACTATGTTACAAGGTAGTGAACTTACTTATATTGTGTGCTTGATACGTATGCTTGTGATGCCATAATATGAATAAGACATAATGAAATGTTTGCAAATTTAAGTGCAAACTTATGTTATGTTATGCCTTGGCAATATGTTATGAAAACATGTGATGTTTGGCTTACTTTCTATGGCATCTATGTGTTAATGTTACGATAACATTCATCTATTTGCATTTTGTCTTGCATGCTTATGGGTAGCGTTTGCTACTGAGATTCTCTCGAATCTCACTCCTTCCTAACCAACCATTTAGGTCGATCCGTGGTGGGTAATAATGGCATGAGAGGCAAGGAGAAGAAAGTGGAGAATTATTAATGTTAATGAATGATGTTATTATTCAATGTGTAATTCTCCTATTATGTAATTTTTGTTATGGATGCTAATGATGCCGTGTATTTAATTACAATATCTATGGGAGGAATAGAAATGTATGAGGATCATTGGGAACACATAAACCCAATTTATGTATGGCAAAGAAATAGAAAGAGTTAAAGTAAAAACAGGTTAAGGGATGAAACGTAGGTCATGGAGCAATGAGTTTGTAGCTCCAATTTGACCTATCAAATGAATGAGTTAAGCCATGAGATTTGGCAGAGTTATAGTAAACATCCCGGGATTGAAATTGAGAGCTCGATCACCTTAATTGGATATATACACAAGGAGATACGAATTTTCAAAGTTAAGGCATAGAATCTGGGAGTTTCAAAATTTACCAAATGAATAGTAATTTTTATTGATTAAACTATACGAATTGGTTATGGATAAGTCCAGTTTGATATTTTTCCCTTGAAGAAAATTGAAGGAGCTTTCCGTAAAATTTTAGAACACCTCAATACGATTTTTGTAGAATTAGTTATGATTTTTCAAAATTGGACCTGAAATCTGAATTTAAACAATGAATAGTAATCCGAGTAGTTATGTTGAAATTTTTAATCCACGAGCTTGTATTTTGACCTGCTTGAACCATAATACCTACAAATATGTACTCTGAGGGGTTAAAGGTAGAATATTTTATTTTGGTATCAGGGCAAAGGTTTTGGCAATTGTTTAAACAAAAAGGAGGCTCTGGTAAAGGTTTTGATAAAGCTATAAGCAGAGTATTGGTTCAAGCAAAGCCCAGTATGAGTGAAATCCTTATCTAGGAAAGTGATGGGTTACCAGGATTAGTCCAACTAAGATTATGAAACTGAGGTGACTTCTCTAAGGGAAATGGATACAGATGAGGAGTAAGGAATGACAGAAAGTGACCTAAGAGATAGGTAGTCACTGTTAAGAGACTCCCCCTCAGGAAAGGAATGGTTGAGCTGAGAAAGCTTAACTGGGGTATGAGTCAAAGTCAAAAGACCCCCCAGAGGATAGTGGCTAAGAGTGTAATAGGCCAGTTAGGGGTATGACTCAGGCCCTAGTAGGGGAACCAAGTGGCAACCTAAACCCTAAATAATCGATGTAACCTCAATAGAGGCATGGTAACAGGACAAGCTGCTTGAGGTTTGTTCAAATCCCTGAACAGAGGTAAAAATTTCTAAGGGACAGTAAACCAAGAGGAGCAGAGATTAGATGATAATGAATGAAGAGCCAATGATGACCTTGGTGCTTGATCTAGATACCATATAATAAGGTGATTAAATATTCGTTGTGTGATGTGATGAGGGTATGGTGATCAATACCTGACCATAAGAATAATTGGTCAAGAGGTAAAGAAAGTTAGAAAGAATAAAGTCAAGCACGATCGCTCTTGAGGATAGATTCGAACGGAAATAGATTAGAATGTAAAAGTTGATGGTTGCAGTGGGAACTAATTTATAGATAGAGAAAAGTAAGTTCCCGAAGATGCCTAAAACCCGATTATGCTTAGATACTTGATAACATTAGGGACTAAATAGTACTCTTTTGTGTCCCTAAGGCATCTATGAGAAGTGCGACCATAGCACTCAGGACAGTAGGGAATTTGAGAGATAAGATCCCTATAGACAAATGCCATTGCCAGGATGATTGAACGGGTTAGGTTGAGAGGCTCCCTTAATAGGGATTTGGCATGTAAGAATGTGCTAGGACGGAGATTAAATAACCAGCAGGTCTTGGCTATAGAATGTCTCTCAAATTGGGATGTGATTTTCTGATGCAGAGTTGACACTGCTTTACCAAGAGCACGCTGTCCTCTAAAGAGAAGGAAGGCAAACTGTTATGATGGGGTTGACAACATTATGAAAGTAACAGTGCATCCTCTCGGAGTGGTAGAGTTGAATCTGTACCTGTGAAAGTGTTATGTCCTCCATCAAGGCCGGAAATGTGGTTGAGGTGACGTGTTCTAGTGTGAGCAATATGTCCTTCCACAGGAAAGAGTAATAACGGCCAATGCAAGGCTCGCGGATTTAACCTTGCCCTAATGAGAGTGAAGTTGGCCAAGAGTGATGAAAATGATTTTACAATACCTCTCCCAGTAAGATGAGAAAGGGAATCATAAGGCATAGCAGACTATCATGGATATAATGATAAGCCCAGAAGGCCATAGAGATGAACAAATAGCCTAGAGAATTGCAGGGGCAAAATGATAGGAAATGGCCTGAGGTAGTTAAAAATGATTCCAGAGTTGGTAGAAAAGATTGAGTAAGGCCTAAGAAGGCAATATCAGTGTCGTGATCATTTCTAGGGAATAATCAGTCAAGTTACTGGATGAGGATAGGTGACTTATTCTTTAACTCAGTCTGCTGGTCTAAAGGCTCCAAAGAATGGAACATGGCTCGGGTATAATATGAGAGAATCCAGGGTCATGGTGGATCCTAAAGAGGCTTACGATAGAGTGAGATAGCTCCTGAGGTCATGGTAGACCAAGCCTAAGGGAAGGTTATTAAGCCGTGAGGGTAGTGTCCTTTGTATCTCTTTGGAGCGGGAGAATGAGATGACCAAGGATGAGTTTAAGATGGGAAAACCTCCGCAGTTTGGTTGACTAATACAGAGAGAGTACCCTTGACTTTCCCACATATACCATTATTGTTAATTAGATTGAGCTCAATTCTGTTCTAGTCAATAAAGGAAAGTAAGAGTTAAGGGCACCGTAGGCTATAAGTCCTGAAGGGTACGTATTCAGGCAAGCTAAATGTGAAATGAGAATTTGAAAGAAAGGAGGCATGCCTTTAAGGTAAAGATGAGAATTATAGAATATGCCGAAAAGACCTGAAAAAGGCATTATTTGAGGAACCTGAAATCTCATGGTATAGTGAAAGACCATGAAGGTAGGTACACTGCTATGGCATTACTATGAAAGAGTAAGCCTAAAGTATGGGAAAAATGTGAGTGATAATAATAAAGCACAGAAAAGTAAAAGCCATGCTCACATAAATGATAGAAAAGTAGAGGACGGAAAGCTATGTAAGTATACATTCCAAGATCGAAACCTGACAATGAGGTATAATGGAAAGTTAAAGAGGCTAAAGTTGAGTATGAGTGGGGATATTCTTCTTAGTTAACCTCCCATTAAGGGTAAGGATAAAGGTTTGACCCAGAAATTTCGAGGACGAAATTTCTCTTGAGAGGGGGAGAATTGTAACATCCTAAATTTTGGGCCTAGAAGTACCAAAATTAGCCTGAAATGGGTAGCCTAGCAAGCTCTTTTTGATAGAGGTCCCAGAGACTCCCTGAAGGGACAGAAGGATTCCCAGGGACTAAATTTCAAGGAAAAGATTCCCGGGCCAAGTAGAAACCTAATTGTAATTAATGAAAGTTCTGGTCGACCAATGTTCAAAGTTATCGAAAATGGCCCAAATGTTTTACAAAAATTTCAGAAAAATGGGAATAGGATCCCAGAGCCGATATAAGGCTAGAAATGACGGAAATGCCCCGAAGTCATTCTAGGGTTTTGAGCAATTTGAGCTAGTAACTTAAATTGAATTATTTAAACTATGGGATGGCCTCAAATAATCAGGAAAAACTAGAGAACACTAGTTAAGGAATTTACACAGATTGTAAAATTAATTCTGACCCCAGAAACTAATGAGGTTAGCTTTAATTAAATTTAAAGCCTATTTATACCCTATTCGGGGAAAGTCAAAATAGCCGTCTAAGGTTGGACTTTTGGCTTAAGAAAAATTAGGGAAAATTCTCATGATGAAAGGGAAAGAATGAAACCTAGAGATAGATCAACAGAGTTATGAGCCAGTATAAGTATACAAAATTCAGCAAAATCAACTCTGATTAAATATTATTTAATTAATTACGTCACTGAGGAGAGAGGGATGAGATATTCCTTTCTCTATAAGTATACCTTGAGAAGATTAAGTTAAGAGTCAATGGAAGATACATTGGCAATGCTCAGAAACCCAGAAGGGAGCCAGACTGACAATGTCGGGTCCCTTAAGGGCAAAAATGGAAAATTTATGAAAAATTCTCAAAAATTTTCTAAAAGTAGAAAAGGATAAATTACAGGCTTTTGAGTTATATATAATGTTTTGGGAGTGAAAATAGTCCAAAATAAATTATTGTGACATTTCCCAAAAATAGTGATTTTTGAAGAAAATAATGAAAACTGAGGAAATATAATTATTTTAATTATATAAGGGCCTCAATAATTCAAGAAAAAATATGTTTAAGTTTCTTGGGAATATATGTGAATTTATAAAATTGTTTCCAAGCCCTGGAAGTGAAGGAAATAATTTATGGGGAATTTACTTCCGAAATTCTATCAGTAAAAGCCTAATTTCGGAGAAAATGCAAAATAAATAGTTAGAGGTCATGAAAAATCCCCAAACTTTTTAGATCATACTTTTATATTAAATTTGGATTTTTCATGAAAAAAAACTGAATTTTTGGAGGCCCCGAGCTATTTTTCCTAATAAAGGCCTAAAAGGAGAAAATCGGGTAAAGGATTACAATTGGGATTGAGCTAGATTAATCCTTTTGCTTCCTAACCAGATTTGAGGCACTTAGTTAGCCCAAAGAATCAGAGAATTTCATGCTCCCTAAGCCCATGCACATGGTCAAGTTGGTTGGATAAGGTTTAATCATGACTTTGCAAAATATCTCAAGTAAGGTTGTGAAATAAGCTTGCATATGTGGCTGATTGTTTCCCTTCCACTTGGTCTGAAATTTTGAAGATATTTTGGGCAGAAAAATGATGACTAAGAGGAGAGAGGAAGGGCAGCACATGTGGCAAATTTCTTGGCAAGAAAGAAAAGAAATCAAGGGCCAAAATTAAGCCACCCCAAATTGAAATCAATTGCCAAGATTCAATCAAGTTTTAATAAATATCTCTTCCCCTCACACTTGCAACACTTTCAGCCAAGGGAGAGAAAGGGGAGAGGAAACTGAACAGCAATGATGAAGAAAAAGAGGATGAAGAACAAGAGGTCCCAAGCAAATCCAAGCTCTAATTCAAGATATGTTTATGGATTTGAATGTAGTTTTCATTCCCCATGCTATTTGTGAGCTTGGTAAGTGATTTGGTTAGATTTTCATGGTTGAATCCCTATGAAGAGGTGCTGCACGAAATTGAAAGCATAGGGGAAAGATGAAATAGATGTTATAAACATGTATAAAGGCTTGGAAACAACAAGAATCATGTGGTTCTGTGTTGATTTTGCAAGAAATCCAACTTTCCCTTAATTTGTGATTCTGTTCGGCCTTGACTATTCTAAATGGTTAGGATTGGATTTTGATTGTTTTGGGCTTGGAAATGGATTCTACATGCAAAATTATGTGGGAATAGTATGTGGAAATAATTTTATGAAGGTTGGAATTGAAACTTAAATGTTAGAATTCAAGTATGTTCAAGAAAGAATCAAGTAGAGATAAGTTGATGACTTGATTCTAATAATTATTTTGCATCATGTATTGATGCGTTTAGGACCTTGGAACATCCAAGAGGATGTTTAATGGGGTTGACCGAAAATCCATAGGGTTGGAAAGACAAGGGAATCAAAGGAAAAGTAAGAGGAAAACTATGTTGTAAGGTAGTGAACTTACCTATATTGTGTGCTTGATATGTATGCTTGCATGGTGTGCTTGTGATGCCATAATGTAACTAGGCCATAATGAAATGTTTGCAAATTTAAGTGCAAACTTATGTTATGTTATGCCTTGACAATATGTTATGAAAGCATGTGATGTTTGGCTTACTTTCTATGGCATCCATGTGTTAATGTAATGATAACATGTCATGCATTTACATTATGTCTTGCATGCTTATGGGTCATGTTTGTTACTGAGATTCTCTCGAATCTTACCCCTCCCTAACCAACCATTTAGGTCAATCCATGGTGGGCAATAATGGCATGAGAGGCAAGGAGAAGAAAGTGAAGAATTATTGATGTTAATGAATGATGTTATTATTCAATGTGTAATTCTTCTATTATGTAATTTATGTTATGGATGCCAATGATGCCATGTATTTAATTACAATGTTTATGGGAGGAATAGAAATGTATGAGGATGATTGGGAAAGCATAAACCCAATTTATGTATGCCAAAGAAATAGAAAAAATTAAAGCAAAAAGAGGTTAAGGGATAAAACGTAGGTCATGGAGTAGTGAGTTTATAGCTCCAATTTGACCTATCAAATGAATGAATTAAGTCACAAGATTTGGCACAGTTATAGTGAACATCCCAGGCTTTAAATTTAGAGCTAGATTGCCTTCATTGGATGTGTACACAAGGAGATACGAATTTTCAAATTTAAGGCACAGAATCTGGGAGTTTCAGAATTTACCAAATGAATAGTAATTTTTATTGATTAAATTGTACAAATTGGTTATGGATAAGTCCAGTTTGATATTTTTCCTTTAAAGAAAATTGAAGGAGCTTTCCATAGAATTTTAGAACACCTCAATACAATTTTTGTAGAATTAGTTATGATTTTTCAAAATTGGACCTGAAATCTGAATTTAAACAATGAATAGTAATCCGAGTAGTTATGTTGAAAATTTTAATCCACGGGCTCGTATTTTGACTTGTTTGAACCATAACACTTACGAATGCGTACTTTGAGGGGTTAAAGGTAGGATGTTTCACATTTGATCTACTATTTTAAAAAGCATCCCTAAATTTTCAAATTTTATAGTGATATTTGGATCAATGGATGGAATCTTGGGAAGTAGCACCTGATTTAATTTAAAACGGAATGTTAGAACAAAATATTTTGTCAATTAATTAAAGAAAGGAAAAAATAGAAGCTATAGCTTATTCTTGAATGGCTTTGACTCACTAAAACTAACTTATGCTGGTTTAAACAAGATTTTTTGGCCAAACAATGAAATTGCCCTTAGCCTGGTCTACTGTGCGAACCTTATCAATGGGGAATAAAACAGCTGTATCTCCCTGGCTATCACAGACCATCTCCAACATCACTCTAACTTGATCTTGCTTAATCTGCTGATGGTTGATTGTTGAAGCAAGAGTGTACATCTGACCGTTAGCAATATCATGTAAAGGGGGCTCCTCCAAGTAGAGAACATAAGGAACTCCAATGTCTGGCGTGTTGTTAGGGTGAGGATCAGTTGACAATAATTGTAACATCAAATTGTTATTGTCCTTCCCACTTCTAACTATAGGAGATCCCTAAAACTTTGAAAGAAATTAGTTAAAACCTAGAGAAATCTAAACATTGAAAGAATTAAGTGGCAATTAATTACCTAGGATGGAGGATCAGGTCCTTCGGATATTATCTGTGTGATCAAGCCTTTTTGAGTCATTATTTCTTGGAACTCAACAAAAAGTTTTGATTTCATCTTCTTTTACGGTTCCTGCATCTCCTCACATACTTTAAAAGTCCTATTTAGTCTCTTTCTTCATCTTTGATAGTGCTTTATCTCTTTTTTGTTTTAATAACTCATCAACCTCTTCTTTAAAATATGTCATTGATGAAGTAATGCTGCAAGAACTAGCTCTAAAGTATTGTGTAAGACCAACCCCTTTTATAATACCTCTAACACGGTTAGAGTGGTTTGGCTTCTTGATTACAGTAGCCAAAATATCCATTATTCTGCTCAGAGTAAAGGAACCTTAGGTTGCTTATTCTTCAAGTAAGTCCTAAAGGAACATTCTACATGAAATTTATAGGTCTAAGAAAAGATGAAATTGATGCTAGAATAATGTTTAAAGGCTTAAAAAGAACAAGAATCAAGTGGTTTTGTGATAAGTTTGCAAGAAAGCCAACTTCTCCCTAACCTTTGTAGAATTTCGGCCAGACTTAGGGTTCATGTTAGGGTTGAATTTTTATGATTTTGATTCTTCCAATGCATTTATAATGAAAAATTACATAGGGTAAAGGTGAGAAAGCAAGTTTGGAAGCTAGAATTGAAAATGAAATTTTGAACCCTAAACCCTATGTGTTTGGCTAAGTTGTTTTAAAGGGGAAGAAAGCTGATTCTAATTATTTATAGCTTAGAAATGAATTTCATACAAAATTATAGGGGAATAGTATGTGAAATCAATTTTAGAAAGCTTAGAAATCAAGCTCAAAAGTTAGAAGTTAATATGATTTAAAGAGAACAAAGACTTGATGATTTTCACAACCTGTTCAGACCTTGGAGGTTAAATTGACATTTTTATCCAAGGATTGCACTATAGGGTGCAACCTCGGGTCATTTCACTTAAATGGAACCTTAACGAAATGGACCTAAGCTAACTTAAATATCATGCAATGCAAACTTGAACATAAATAGGTGGTTTTGGTTTTTTTTTCGAAAACATTAAGTAAATTGAACTGAATGGTAAATAAAATATTTTCTTTTGATTTTTGGGAGATGAGTAATGGGTGATGATAAACAGATAACCAAACAATGATGAAGATCCTCTTGAAAGTGTGCTCAGGCTGTCATAGTTCAAAATCAATTGATATGGGAGTAGAAATCACCAAGTTTCAAAATGATAAACCTTAAATTACTCTTTAAGTCCATAATCTTAATCAATGAACTCCATTTCTCAAGATCCTGTAAAGTGCTCTTAGTGTGTGTGGAAAGATTGATTAATGGAACAGGTCAAATGCAATCAAAATCAACTCAATATCAAGACACAACCATGTAAGAGTAGAGAGAATCAAAAGATCACAATTGACGTACATGATACTTCATATATTTAAGCTCAAAAGTTCTACAGTAACCAGTCCACTACACAAATGAATATCCAAAGCTGATTACAACTATAATCAGGTAGTTCAGCTATAAATTACAAATCCTAAACCTAAAAATTAATAAATTCATAGCTAAACTAGGATAAATCTACTACCCTTCTTAGCTCATTGAACTCCAGCCATTGCTACACCTTCAAGAGGAAGGAAAAACACCTAGCCATACATAGAAATCTGAAGCATCTTAACTAGGAATGAATCTGAGCTTCCTATGGTGCAGGTTTGACATTGGAAAATGGAAGAAATTAGGGTTAAATGAGAGAAAGATGAGAGAGAATGGAGATGGAGGCTATCGTCTGAGTGTGTGATGTCACTTGCACGAAAATAGGGTTTGTAAACCGGTAATGAGGTGTACTGGGTTGATTTGTGTGAATGGGTAGGTAAAATTTCCGAAAATGGTTCTGGTTTGGGTTGTTGATTCGAGGGGTTTCCTGCGACAAAGATATGGTTTCGCCATGGCAAACCATAGCCGAGAAGACTTCTACTTGATGTTGTGTCTTCGCCGTGGCGAAGTCACTTCATGGCCACGGCGAACCTTCCCAGAGCAAACTTCAGGTGGAAAAGTCCTTGCTTCGCCAAGACAAAACCTGGCAGAGGTGTTGTTGCATGTTGCGTGCTGTATTTCCTTAGTCTTCACTCTTGGCTCTCATTCTTGAGTGTCCTAAAATAAAAAAAAATGGTTTAAGGTATGGATTGTCCCAAAAATCAATTGAATGCAATTAATAAATAAATATGACAATGTTACCCTCAAACAACACTGTCTTAAAGCAAAGACTCTCAATCTTAATTAAGCACAAATATCATTCAAATGAGCCAAAAAGTATAACAAAAACTAGGAAAATGCCATCAAATAATATATATAAACAATTTGAGCCCAATCAAATTCCCCCACACTTAGACCTTTGTACTCCTGGACAAAGCCCAAAAATAATTCAAAAAGATACTAGTGCAATGAGAAATACCAACATGCTTAAAGATGAAAGTAGAAAATTAGTAAGAAATTCCCACGGAGATTGACAATAGTAAAGAAAAGATATGCTAAGAAAGTAAACACTATGGACATTTAATCCAAAAGATTGACAAAAGAGATTCATCTTAAGGATATGTGTTTAGCTTTCAACTCACTCATCTTGGGATTATTTCACTCTAAATCTGTTTAGTCCAATCACTACTATAAGCTTGTGATAATTCTACCTTTCCACCATAAGAACTGCAAATTGCAAATCAAGAGGACTTTAGGGTTCATAAATGTTAGTGAAGGTCAAGTGAAATGGATGGAATAAAAGAGAAAGAGGAATTGAGTACAAGCATAACAATTATTCTGTCCACAAAATAAACATAAACATTCCTAAAGAAAGGAGCTAAATTTTTTATGTTTTATTTATTTTTAACATAAAACCAAGGCTAAAATAGAATAAAATATTTACAATTTATTTGTATGCATGTACTCAAAGTAAAGATCCAAAAGGGTTAGCAATGGTAAAGTGTTTGGGCTTGTGTTTGGGTAAAAGGGTTTGGAAATGAATGTCTTTATCATGTTCACAAAATGTTGATTCATCAAGCTTCAATTAAGAATTAAAATAAGCTCTAGAGAAATATAAAACTAAACAGATTCACTTGATTTAACAAATTTAGGCCCAAATATCCTTCCAACAAGGCTAGTATCTCCATTAATCAATCTCAAGGTTTAAAAGCACATAATCCTATTTTCAAAGCATACCCTCATTTACTCCTTGTCAAAAACAGTGGAGAATGACTAGCTTAAGTTCAACCATCATTTAAAAGCATGGAAAGTTTTCTAAAAGCACAAGTATAATTTGAATTTTCCAACAAATTTTAAAAATACAGGATTATTAAGAATCTAAATCCGGAGAATTTCCGAAGGACGAAAATTAAGATTGCAAGGCATTTAGTTTTTTTTTAAGCCTTCGTCGTGGTGAAGTAAGGAGTGCTCCGAGGCGAACATTGGCCAAAAAGGGAGACCTGGTAATAGGCCTGCTTCGTCATGGTGAAACCATAAGTTGGTCCTGGCTAAGTATGGCTGAGAAGTGAAAATAGATGAGAAAGTAGCACTTTGCTGCAGCGAAGGTTAGAGTTTGCAACAATAAAGGTTGGCAGAAAGACAGAATGCAATGTAATTTTCAAACTTCTCTGGAAATTAACTTTAATAACTTCAAAAATACACACAATTGATCAATTTTAAAGCACTTAAGGAGTCAAAATGGATGCTGAAATCAAAATTGGAGATCCCTCCCCCACACTTAAACATATCATTATCCTCAATGTTTAAACCAGTACATGCAAACCAATCAAGTAGTGAACCTAAAGTTGTGAAGTCTAATTTTAAATTGAAGCACAACACATCGAATTCATAAAGAGGAAGGAGAAGGGTAATAGGTTGCAGGCAAAACAAAAAGGATAAGTGAAAATAGAGTAGGGGATCAATGCACTTGTAAAGATAACAGTAAAATAAGGAGGCCATCAGTAGCCAAACATTAAACCAGCATCCAATCTAACCAGGCAAGTACAAAGTAACGAAAACACCGAAAAGCTTAAAAAGTATCTAGTAACACTGACCCAAAATAGAAATAAAAACAAGAAACAAAGTAAACAAAGAAAGAACTATTGCTGCGTCCCAGCATCGTCCGCCGTAGACCCAGATAGTCCTATACCAGAAGTGCTCGTCTCAAATGTTTTGGCTCCGCTCTGAGGGTCATCCTCCTCGAGGGGTAGGAGAAAGTTCAACTGGTTAGCAATCAAAGCATCCACATGACAGTGGTAACGCTGGTCTCGATCATTAAGAGTATCGCAGTCCTTCTGCCTCTTCATCTCTCGGAGGAGTGTGACACGCAACTGGTGGACATGCTCTACCATCTCATCAATAACATCAGCTAGGGTGTCCAAGGTAAAAGGTTCCGGGGCTTCCTGATCTTCTTGGCCTTCTTGGGCTGATGCACCAGCTATATGGGTTACTCCAACATCATAGACAGGTTGGATGGGAGAAGGTAGGCCAATAATAGGCTGTTTAAGGTAGTCGTATCAAAATAAAGAAGTTGGCCCAAAGTAGCTGTCATTGTTGTACTCAGGCGACGCGAAAAAGGTCAGTGACTAGGTGGAGAAAAATAATGTTGTTGGTGAGTTTGGGGGTGTTGATGGCATCATGGAGAGCTGAGTAAATGGTGTCAGCTACGTCAAATGATCAGCCAGTCATAAGAAGGTAGATGTATAAGGCTTGGCGCTTAGGGATGTTGGCTAGGTGGGTAGTGGGTACTAGGTTGTTATAGACGAAGTGCAGCTAAGGACAAGCCTCAGGTCAAAACTCAGATCATTTAAGGTATTGTTTTGTAGTGCAGGGGTGATGCCAAGTGGCACCTTCATGACATAGGGTTTAGACAACATCGTCAAAAGGATAGTTATCTCTATATTCAGAATAACCAAAATGGCGACAAGGTGGAAGGTGATAATGGTAGCAGATGTTTTCAGTGGTAAAAGAACAGTGGACATAAACATTACGAAAGGTAATGATCATAGAACCATAGAATTAGGCATAGGTTTAAAAATAGCGAACAAAAGCATCATTGCCTAAGCAACGCTCCTAGACCAAATCGGTCAATTGGGATGCTTGGAGTTGGTGCATAAAAGGGTTATCTGGGGGGTCTAAGTGAAAAGGTCGCTCCTTAAGAAGAGGTCTCTGATCAATCTTTTCATACAGCTCCTCAAAATTATACTCATCCCTAGAATTAGATTTAGACACCAGTGTAGGTTTCTTAGTACGAGGCATTCTCTGAAGACAACACACGAAAACAAACTCCAAATAGACAGCAACAAAAACTATCCCAAAAAAACCAAAATAAACAACCTAGGAGTAGCAAATGGCTATCCAATGATTCATAGGTTTTCAATTTACCAAAAATTTTCACAAATGAACAGCAGAATCACAGAAAAACAAAATGCACTATGAATCAACAAATAGCCTAAGGGCTACCTAACTGAAAACTAAAAGTAAAACAAGCTTACCCTACTAGAAACTAAAGGGACCCAATAGAAAACCTAACAAACCCTAAATAGAAAACGCAACTAGAACAAAGAAAGAGCAAAGGAATAAGAAGAAGAAAGAAAGAAACTTACAAAAATAGGGGGGAAATCTGCACAGAGAGAGTTGAGCAAAGCAACCAAGGAGAAAGCAAGCAAGAGAGATGAATGGGAATGAAAAGGAGACCAGAGAGATGAGGGGGTGTTGTGGTTGAATGTTGTAGAGGAAGGAGAAAGAAGAGGGATTAAGATATAGGAGAGTATGGAGAGGGGGAAGGGGTCAACAGTTTGATTGGGAATGAGTAACGGATAGGGGTTTGGGAAGGTGAAGGGTTGAAGGGAAGTAAATGGAGTTAAAGAAATTGAATAGGTAGGCAGTTACGGAGGGCAGAATGGTAATTGCACACTAAAAAATAGGGTTAAGGGTGAACAGATCTGCGCAGAATCTAATGTTCGCTGCGGCAAAATCATCTGGAGAGGCCAAGAAAACAAAGAGAGGGGACTTTGTCGTGGTGAAGTGGAGACCACGTCGCGGCGAAAGTATCCTGAGAGGAACACAACCAAGACCCTAAGACTTGGCCATGGCAAAACCAAAAGTTCACTGCAGCGAAGGTGTCTCAAGAGTAATACACAGAAACTAGGCAGCTTCGTCACGGCATAAGCAGAAGTTTGTCATGGTAAAGGTGGCCCGAGACACCAAAAAAATAAGCAGAAACAACACAGGAGAAAAGAAACAGAGTCACACAAACAAAGGAGCTAGTTGGATACTTCAAAAACTTCCAAGTGCATAAAATAAGATCAAAAGGTGCTTAATAAGCTCATGGTAAGGCAGCACAACACACAAAATAGGGTAGTAAACTTTTTCTATCAATTAAAAATAGTTAATTTATCAATTTGCCTCACTAAAACAATTAAGCACACAAGGAGGAAAAGCAGAGATCAAAATCAAGAAGGGAATCTTATTTAATAGAAAAATTACTAACTACACTAAAACTATACTACTGAGATAGTTTCTCCCTAACACTCAATTAGCATACTAATACACAAAATATGTCATGAGCAATAATAGGGCAAAAGTAAGTAAATGAGTGAGGGAAAGAAACAACCTGGGAGTTAAGAAGGCTTTTGATTCTCATGGTAGAGCTTTAATAGATGGCCATTGACTTTGAATCTGGCTCCAGTCTCCTCATGCAAAAGCTCAACCATGCCAAAGTCGTGCACTTTTGTGACCATGTAAGGCCCGTCCCATCGGGTGTTGAATTTCCCTTGCTTGAAAGTGAATGGGGCCTTATACAACAATACTCAGTCGCCTTCTTTGAAGTGCTTCTGCAGGATTCCCCGGTCATGCATAAACTTTGTTTTCTCCTTATAGAGTCTGGAGTTTTCATAGGCTTTAAGTCTAAATTCCTCCAACTCTTACAGTTGCAACTTCCTCTCACTTTCGATAGACTGTATATTTATGTTGCACTGCTTGACTGCCCAATAGGCCTTGTGCTCAAGCTCTACTGGTAAATGGCAAGCTTTCCCAAAGACCAAACAGTTAGGGGATATGCCAATGGGTAACTTGTATGCAGTCTGATAAGACCACAGTGCTTCTTCCAAGGGTAAACTCTAGCCTTTCTTGGAAGGCTTCACTATCTTTTCCAATATATGCTTCACCTCTCTATTTGAAATTTCAGCTTGACCATTGGTTTGGGGGGGATAAGTAGTGGAGACTTTATGAGTGACACCAAATTTTGAAAATAGATTATCTACAATCCTATTATAGAAATGTGTACCCCTGTCACTCACTACAGCCTTAGGGATCCTATACCTATAGAAAATGTTTGTTTTAAGAAATTTTAAAACAGCTTGGGCATCATCGTTTCTAGAAGGTATCGCTTCTAACTATTTGGACACATACTCTACAGCTAACAAAATATATACAAAACCAAAGGATGAAGGAAAGGGTCCTATGAAATCAATACCCCAAACATCAAAGATTTCGCAAAATAATAAAGGCTGTTAAGGCATCTCATGCCTTTTTCCTAACCCTCTAAAATGTTGACATTTGTCACAGGACTAATAAAATGCAAAAGAGTCTTTAAAAAGGGTTGGCCAATAAAATCCAAAATCTAAGATTTTCCTAGATGTTCTACTTGTACTAAAATGACCCCCCACAAACCATAGAATGACAAACTGAAATGATAGGCTCGAAGTCTTCACTCAGCACGTACTTCCTAATAACTTGATCACTACACATTCTCCACAGACGTGGTGCATCCCATAGGTAGTGTTTGGACTTGTTTCAAAGCTTTTGTGCCTAAAATCTAGACATAAAAGGAGGGGTGAGTCTAATCATGAGATAATTGACAATATAAAGCAGAATCAGGAAAAGAATCACAAGTGAGTTCAGAAGAGTCTACCCCTTTGTGTCCTTTGGTAGCCTACTTAGGTGATCAGCTACTGATTCATTGTCCCGACTCGATCTTTTATCTCAATATCAAACTCTTGTAGAAGCAAAGTTCACCTTATCAATCTTGGCTTGGATTGTGGCTTCTTGAGTAGATAGCAGAAAGCCATATGATCTGTAAACACAACCACTCAAGAATTGATTAGATATTGCCTAAACTTATTTAAGGCAAAAACAATAGCAAAATTTCCTTCTCGGTGGTGGTATAGTTGACTTGAGCTGGGTCAAATGTTTTAGAAGCATAAGCTATGACTCTGGATTGCTTCTCCTTCTTTTGACCAAGCATGGCACCCACTACAAAATTAGAAGCATCACATGATAGCTCAAAGTGTAAATCCCAGTTAGGTGTAATTAAAATTGGAGGTGAAACAAGCATAGATTTAAGAGTATCAAAGGCATGTCTACAATTGTCATCAAAGTTAAATTCCATATCTTTTTTTAACAAAGTAGAAAGGGGTAGGGCAACTTTACTAAAGTCTTTAATAAATCGCCTGTAAAACCCTGCATGTCCTAAGAAGGATCTCAAACCTTTAAGACAGGTAAGGTAAGGAAGTGAGGAAATAACTTCAATGTTAGCCTTCTCAACCTCAATCCCCCTTTAGGGAGATTAGGTGGCCTAAAACTATCCCATTATCCACCATAAAATGACATTTCTCAAAATTTAAGACCAGCTTCTTATCTATGCACCTCTCAAGAGCCTACTTTAGGCTATTCAGGCACTGATCAAAACTCTCCCCATAGACTGTGAAGTCATCCATAAAGACTTCCATGTTTTCCTCAAGGAGATCACTAAAAATCACCATTATGCACCTTTGAAAGGTGCCTGGAGTGTTACATAACCCAAATGGCATCTTACGATAAGTGAAGGTACCAAACAGGCATGTAAATATGGTTTTGTCCTGATCCTCGGGGGCTATAGGAACCTGAAAATAACCTGAAAAGCCATCTAAAAAGCAATAGTGTGACTTGTCAGTAAGCCTCTCTAACATTTGATCTATGAAAGGGATAGGGAAGCGATATTTTTGTGTGGCATCATTAAGTTTTCTATAGTCTATGCACACATGCCATGAATTTTGCACCCTTGTAGGGATAAGCTCATCCTATTCATTCTTAACCACTATCACCCCGCTCTTTTTGGGTACTACGTGTACCGAACTGACCTATTCACTATCAAAAATAGGATAGATAATCCTTATGCTCAAAAGTTAGTAATCTTCTTCTTAACTACATTAAGAATAAGAGGGTTCAATCGTCTTTGGGGTTGCCTCACTGGTTTTAATCCCTCACTAAGAAGAATCCTATGTGTGCAAATAGCTAGACTAATTCCAGGAATATCTGCTAAGGTCCACCCTATTGCCCTCTTAAGCTTCCTTAAAACAGATAAGAGTCTCTCTTCCTCACCCTCAGATGGCGAGTTAGAGATAATAACAGGTAATTGTTCATTAGACTCAAGGAAAGCATATTTCAGAGTAGGGGGTAGGGCTTTTAGATCAAGGATAGATAGTTGCACAAAAGAAGGGATCAGTTTATGAAGTTCAAGAGGGAATAGACTACTTCCCTTTCCTTCAATTAATGACAACCCCGGTTGAATATGATCAGCTTTGCAGTCACCCTCCTCTCCAAGCATTGAACCAACTTCAAGTTGATCTAAAGCAGTAACTACCTTGGAGGGATTCTTCATGTCACACCTTACTTATATAATATCTTAGAATCCATTTAGAATCCTTTTTGACCACATTGGATGGTCTTGAGCTCAAAATCTCCTTTAGGACGTTACTTTTCTGAAATTACTGTTCACTATGCAAATTTCAGATTCTAGGTCCAACTTTGAAAAATCATAACTAATTCTACAAAAATCATATGGAGGTGTTCCAAAATTATATGGAAAGCTCTTTCGATGCTCTTTGAGGGAAAAATACCCAATTGTACTTATTATTACCCAATTCATACAGTTTATTGGATAACGATTACTGTTTATTTGGTAAAATCTGGACTTTCCAGATTCTGTGCCTAAACTTTAGAAATTCATATCTCCTTGGGTACACATCCAAAAGAGGTGAATTACTTCTCATTTTAAAGCTTGGGATATGTACTATGAGTCTGCCAAAACTTGTGACTTAAATCATTCGTTTGATAGGTCAAACTGAAGTCCAAAACTAACTGCTGCAGGACCTACATTTCATCCCTTAACTAACTTTTGCATTAATTCTTTTAATTTCTTTGACATACATAGCATGGGCTTACTCTTTCCCATTCATACTCATGCACTTTTATTCATGCCATAAACATTATAAACACATACATTGAACATAATCTCAATCATTAACGTCAATAATTGTCCGCTTTCTTCTCCTTGCTTCTCATGCCATTAGTGCCCATCATTGATTGACCTAAATTGTTGGTTAGGGAGGGGTGAGATTCAGGAGAATCTTAGTAGTAAACAATACCATATTAATCATGCTAGATGGATGCTAATGCACTACACGTAACTTGTTTATTCTCTTGTTAATTAGTGACATATTAGCATGCTCAAAGCTAACTTCTTGATGCATGGCCATGGAGACATAATCTACTCATCATGAATAGCAATTACAGTAGCCAAAACATGTCACAATAACATTCAATAACATGTACACAGCAACACACAAGCATACAACATCAAGCAATGACAATAGGTAAGTTCACTACCTTGCACCTCAAGCTTTCCTCTTACTTTTTCTTTAGCTCCCTTGACTTTCCAACCATGTGGGCATTTGGTGAATGTCACCAAACATCCTCTTGGATGTTCCAAAGGTCTTAAATATAGTCACATTGATCATACAATTCATTATGACCTCTAGATTACATAAAGTTCAAGACTAGCTCTCTTGAGCCTCAACCCTTTCTCTTGCTTTTAGGGTTTTCTTTCTAGCTTTTATAAGATAAATATCATTATTTCCCATCCTTAAGATCCATTTCTTGTCAATTAGGACCACTTTAGATGGCCTTAGATTCAAGAAGATCAAATCTGGAAATTTTGGTTCGCGGGTACTGTTCACGCAGCAATTCCAGAAATTTTGCTCAACTTCGAAAATTCATAATTAATACTAGAAAAATCAAAATTGAGTGGTTCCAAGTCTCACTGAAAGCTCCTTAAGTTAAATTTAAAGGAAAAATAGTTTTAGGAACCAATTCTATGCTGAATAACACCAGAATTGTATGAAACTTGACACTCTTCCAAAAGTTCAACACTATTTCCAGATTTCAATCTCTAACTTTGAAAAATCACCATAAATCGTACACATATCCAAATGAAGTGTTATACCCATGGATTTAAATTTTACAGAGTTTACTTTAAGCATGCTAAATTTCAGAATCAGATACAAAAATTAACGTATTCGAAATAGGCATCAAATCATCACATAATTCTTCCAATTTCCACATAGATCCACTTGAAACAACCTCTAATCAATGTGTTCTAACCAAGTTTAACATCAAAAGCATCCTCCTTTAACTCTTATTAATTTTGGCCAGCACCTTGCCCTAAGGGAAACCAAACTTTTCAACCATAAAAACCAAAGATTCAAAGCAAGAAACAAGAGGAAACAACTTACTAACCTTAGATCTAAACTTAGTTGATCAAAGTAGGTGTCTTCCTCTTGATTTAAGCTTCAAGAATCAAAATTTCAAGAGTTTCCCCTAGTGTTCTTCAGCTTGGCCAAAAATGTGAAGGAGGGAGGGTCTATTTATAGCCAAAAATTTGGCTTGAATGGACCAAAATGCCCTTGGTAGCTAGAAGAAGGAGTAAGGGCAATCTTGGAAGTTCAAGTAGACTTTTGTATCATCATTGCATCACTTTCTTGCATCATGCTTATCTCATTCTTCTAGAAGGTGCCAAGTGTCAAAAATGTGGTGGAGGAGAAGGGAGATTAGATCCTAGCTGTTGGATCAAACTTGTTTCATAAGTTTCCTCCGAATTTACTTGGCCCACGTTTCTTCGGCTTTCTTTATGGCCTTCCGGAGCTCAGAAAATTCTTTTGTCTGCTCTATAAATTCCCTTTAATGCTAGGTAATATCTATGAATTTTCTTAGGCCATGACACTTCCTTTAAGCCTTGCGTAAAAATTCATTTACTAAAATACCCTTTTATCGGCAAACTGGCTTTTTAATTTATTAAAGCCACTCCATTGGCCTTTTGGTTGCGGGACTAATTTTATAAATTAGTACAACCTTTCAACCATTTAACCCCATTTTTGTATACATTTTTGAGGTCTCTTGCTATTTTGAAGAATTACCTCAAACGATATACTTTGTACCGGCCATAACCTCATAAATTCCATTTAAGCTGCCACAGGGGTATTTTTATCTTTTCTCTTCACAGAAGAGCCTTAGAATATTATTTCTCATTTTCTAGGATTTTTTTAGAATTCTCTGAATACTCTTCCATTTTTATCCCTATTGGTCATAACTTTCTGAATTTACTGTTTAGTCCCTACTTGGACTTAACTTCATACAATCCTCTCTTTGAGGTTTCTAACTTAACCTTTGGCCTGTATCTAGCCTGTTTTCTTTCTCTGGGCCTTCGAGACTTTACTGGAGTCTCTAACTTGATTATACTTGAGCCCCTGAAAACTTTCACTTTGCAGTTTAGTCCCTGAAACTGCTTTGACTTCCTTTCTCATCTTTGGGACTTCTGCACAAAAGAAGTCTAGTAACCTATCTAATTCAGGCTATTTCTGGTACTTCTAGGCCCAAAATTTTGGATGTTACACTTCATACCATCATTCTCCATTTCAGCATCAGCTTTTGCAATGTTTGGGTGATCTGGAATGTCAACAGAAAACCTTTTCCCAAGGGAATCATCACTGATAATAGAGGATTCACAATTCTAATTCGAATCAGTAGATGATACAGAGAATGTATGCGGGATGGAAAGCATGCAATTAACTACAGTATAGTCAGGGCATGTCACGTCACCACCACATAAACAAGTAGAAAGAGATGAATAAAGAGATGAAAAAGAGGAAACAAATTCATCTTCATCAGTAGAATCGGTAGAGTAAAGGTCAGAGTAAAAAGAGTCATTTTGCAATTCAATTTCAGAGCAAGCATCCTCAATAGCAATGTCTATCATGTTAACACCCAAAAGTGAATAGTCCTCCTAAGGATGTTTCATTGCTTCATACATGTTAAAAGAAACCTTATTATCACCCACTTCCATTGTACTAGTACCCACTTTCATGCTAATCATGGTATTTGTAGTCCTTAAGAAAGGTCGACTAAGGATTATTGTAGTGTCATTTATAAGCTCAGAAGACATGTCAAGTACATAAAAATCAGTAGAAAAAACCAAATCCTTAACTTAGACCAAAATATCCTTAATAATGCGCTCAGGATACCTAATAGTCCTATCAGCTAGTTGGAGTACAACAGTAGTAAAATGTAAATGGACTTAGGCATAACATTAATGGCTGCTCCTAAATCTAGCAGGGATCCCCCTATAGTTACTTTTCCTATAGTGCAAGGGATAGTGAAAGATCCAAGGTCTTGAAATTTTACTGGGATTTGGGGTTTAAACAAGGCAGACACATTAGAGGGCAATTGGACTCTTTCATTAGGTTTAAATCTTCTCTT
Source organism: Neltuma alba (assembly GCF_004799145.2). Taxonomy (NCBI): domain Eukaryota; kingdom Viridiplantae; phylum Streptophyta; class Magnoliopsida; order Fabales; family Fabaceae; genus Neltuma; species Neltuma alba. Next base: position 81,774 of record NW_021635268.1, read on the forward strand.
TTGTGTACATAGCTCCTTTAGAACTTTCGCATATTTAGGAATCTTCTTAATTAGGTCAAGCAAGTGAATGTTGACTTCTACCTTCCTAAAAGTCTCAAGCAGCTCATGATCTTGCCTTTTATTGCCTATTTTTACATTTTTCAAGTAAGAATGAGGAAAAGGTAGTTCATTGATGTTTACATCCTTACCTTTCTTACTTAAGGCTCTATGCTTACTAGGTTCAGATTCCTTTGTATTCCCCTTGCCATCATGCTTGGTAGTAAACTCCTTCTGTCGCAATTTCATCTCCTTATAGCTTTCAGAATTCTTAACCTTTTAAGGTGATGATCGCAACTCATCACAAGAGATCTCCTTATCAACAACCTTATCCTCCTCTTTATTAAACTTTACTTGCTTCCTACTTTGAAGAGTGATAGCATTCAAACCCTTAGGGTTTATAATAGTGTTGGAAGGAATAGTGCTACTGCTCCTAGCTTGCTGCTTACTCATGTTATTGGATAGCTGAGTTACATATGAATTGATATTCTTAGCCTTTGTTCCCAATGCTCCATCCTTTTCTCTAGGGCACTAAACCTGGCATCAATTTTAAAGGAGTCTTGTTGAATCAAAGAAGCCAAAGAGTTGAACTGATTAGCATTGGAAGTCCTTTCTTCTTTCATTAAGGCCATCATGTTTTGAAGGAGTTGATTTATGTCTTCTTTTGGAGGAATGGTCAAGGCCTACTATTGGTTTTGGAATTGGTTTGAGGATGGATCAGCTCATCCACTCTTCTGAAATCTGTTTTGAGGTCTACTCTCTTTATTCCTCTAACCAAGTCAAGAGTTTGCTTTCCACCCCTCGTTATAAGTATTAGAGTAAGGGTGGTGGTCAATGCACACTCATATTCTTGAACTCCACAGTGATAAGGGATAATTGAGAAGTTACCTTGCTCTCTAAAGAATCGACTTTTGATTCCAAAGTATCCATTCTTCTGTTATGAACGGTTGAAGCTCCCAATTCATGTACCTCTCTAGTGTCTCTTACACCATATTACTGATGATTTAGGGCCATTTTCTTAATCAAATCCTAGGCTTCCTCAGTAATGGAGTTGATCAAAGATCCTCCTGATGCAACATCTGACATACCCTTCTCTTGGTTCTTCAACCCATCATAAAAATATTACACCAGTTGTTCATCCAGAATTTCATGGTGTGGGCATCTTAAGAGTAACTCTTGGAATCTATTCCAATAGTCATAAAGAGACTCATCATAATCTTGCTTAGCCACATAAATCTCCTTTCTCATCGATAAAATCTGAGAAGCCGGAAAGTATTTCTCCAAGAATGCTTTCCTTAAGTTCCCCAACTATGATATGCATCTGCCACATGCCTTAGAAGGCTTATGTACCACTCTTGAGCTTTACCCTCCAATGATAAATGGAGGACCTTCCACAGTACTTAGTCCAATGATGCTCCCACAGGCTTCATGCTTTGATAAACTATAGAAAGGGATTATAAGTGGAGATATGGATTCTCTCCTGTCAAACCATGAAATTTTAGAAATGAGTTAATCAATAAGCCCTTGATTTTGAAATTAACTTCAAAATCTGGACACACAGCAGAAAAAAGGTCAAAACTAACATCAGATGTAGTGGCCTCCCTAATTGTTCTTCTTGTAGGGTACCCATTATTTTCTCCCACTCTCTCTTGTTCTCTATTCCCTTCATTGCCACCATTCCTTAATTAGTTAGCATTAGGATTAGAATTAGGTGGGTTAGATGGTAAATCAGCTATGATCTCTTTAAAATAAATAGTTAAAGGTGGAGAAAAATTTTGAAAATTTCCAAATCATATCTTTATATGAAGAAAAAGGGAATTTTCATGGAGAGAAATAAATTTTTGAAGGTCTAGAAAAATTATAGAATATTACTAGTGAATAGTAACTGATAAAGTTTCGGAATGGTTTCAGATTGTGATTTGGTTTGTGGGCTATCTTTTTTGGCCATCCTAAACCATTTATGGGCCCTGCATTAAGCCCAATTAAGGCCTAAATTTGTGTAGCTTTTGGATCCTATCATTTAATTAAAATAAAATCCCTTTTTCGTGTGATAATCTTGGAATATTCTAGTACAAAGACACTTGGACAGATCTGAAGGTATCTTGCATTGGGTGGCAGCCAAATAACCCCTCTTAGGTGACATTTGGGTGTCCAAAAATGGGGGGAAATGGCAGAAAATTTTGCCTCTAAATACCCCCTAAATACAAGAAAATGGTGAAAATTGAAAAATAGGGGGGAGGTTCTGTCACTTTGATTCTAGACCTAAATACCAAAATTATGAGAGAGTTTAGATAAAAAATCATTTGGCTTTTATCAAGGAATCATCAAGGTATGTCTAAGCCTTTCTATACCTCAAATTAAAGTTAGTTTTGGTTAGGTTTTGTTGAAGGGAATTGAAAGACGCGCAACAGAAAATAAATTTAAAATTTTCAATCCCTTGCTCGGATCTACCGATTGTGTTTTAAGTCAAGTAGTAAGAAGTATTACCTTCAATGTTTGATTTCTTGGTGGCTCGGGATTCCACCGTTCAGGATGCCTCTGCTCGCCTCTTTTATTGCTTGAAGTCGACAACTCAGATCGGCTTCCTCTACCGGTGTCCACACGAACAGCGTTCCAATCACGAACGACTTGCTAGCGCCTCTTGTCCTTCTAGGGTTTTTTTTTCGAAGAATCCATCCTCCCTTCTCTATTTACTGGCCGTCTCTTATCTGCAAGCTTTTGCACTTTCACCCCCAAAACCCTAGCTCCTAATATCAAATATATAGGATGCTATAGGTATTATGAAGGATATTTGATTTCGAAATTAATCCTAAATTAATTCCGAAATTAATACAATATCAAATATTGCATAATCAGATAAGAAAACAATTAAATAAATATGGTTTATATTAAATCCGTCCCACAGATTTAATTCACCTATTTATTTAATTCAAAATAAAGATATGATGGAATTATATTTGATTTATTCTCATAAATCAAATTTGAGATATTATATTATATCTTATCAATTTAAAATTGATATAGATCTAATTTATCCTTATAAATTAAATCTAATAAGTAATATCTCTTATATTTATATAATATGTATATATATACGAATTTATATATATATACGTCCACCCTATATTATTCATTGAATCTGGACATATCTTAGATTCAATGAATCTGGACATCTTAGCTCGCGTTGGGCTATTTTGTGTGCGACCCTGTAGGCCCATATGAAGTTGGCAGTGGGCCATTAAATCAAAACATGTTAATTTAGATAAAGAAAAGGGGGCTTGAAATGGTAAAACAATGGTGCAATAAAGGTAAAATGCAAAGGAGTAATTCTTGTTGGTCTTTTAAATAAATGAAGGAATGCTTTGGATTAAAGGGAAAGTATAATGAGATAGACTCTTGATAATGAAAACTTAGCTATCGTTGCTCTTAAATTGATATGGGAGTTTTGGAAATCTCTATGTCTGATAAAAACCCCAAGCAATCACTTGGGTCCAATGTTTTAATTAATAAAAACTTACTTAGATCAAAGTTAATCAACACCTCTTAAAACATTATTAAAAACCACTTAGAGTGTAATTGAATGAATGATGCAAGTGCCCTTAAAGATTATTAATCAACAACCACAGAATACTAAGTAAACAAATTAATTTACCAATGATCATCGATAATCAACCGACCATAAAGATTCAAAACTGCTATATTCCAATAGATAATTCAACATTAAACATCATCCAGTCCAAATACAATAGTCTAAACACAAGATTTACAAATCTATAATCAAGTCGTACATAAGTGTAGAAATTCCTATATCTAGAAATGTCCAACACAAATTTAAGCACATATTTAGACTAAGAAAACTCTCCTATTACATCCTTGAGCTCAGGCTTTGTCCTCTATCACCAAGAGGCTAATGATTTAGCCTCTCATGCCTTTAAACTTTTCACAATCCCTTCAGGTGTTTTCAGCCATGAATAATGCTAAAAAGAGGGTTGGAAAAATGGAGAAGAAGGTGGTGGAAGTGATTTAATTGGTTTAGAATCGCATAAAAGGTCGGACGAATGAAGAAAAATGGAAGTTCTTGATATGGGATCAATGAAGTCTTGAAAGAAAATCATTGAGGCTTCTATCCTTACAAATCTATAGAATAGAGGCTCCCTGGTTCATGGTGGCTGCTTCCCTTAAGTCTAGTTATAGAATAACCTATCCCGAAACACACAGCTCCACTAAACACAATTAGGTCGTGACTTGGGAAAGTGATGTCGTGACCTCATGAAGCCATGTCGTGACCTGGGAACATAGAGATACTCAGTCTTGACCTAGCTCTAAAACTCGCAGCTTCACTGTAAAAGCATCCAGGTCGCGACCTCAGAAGTCCAAGTTGTGACCTAGGGACATAAAAACACTCTAATCTTGTGTTTTAGGTCTTATGAATCTGTGGCTCCTTCAATTCTCCATCTTGGGTCTTAAATCCTCTTCCAAATGCCTGAAAATAACATTAAAGAGCTTTGTAAAGATGAAACTGATTAGAGATCAAGGCAATTATAGTTTGGATGAGATAAATGACCTTTTTTACCCTTAAACCAACATAATACAATACATGAATTGATATAATCAAAAGGATATAAATGCATGCAAAATGAGGGCAAAAGTGTTATAAAACATCAGAAAATACTTAAGAAAACTATGTAAAGATTGGATTCTATTAATCCCCTATACTTGAACCTTTGTACTCCTGGACAAGGACTTGAATCATTCTAAAGAAAGTACAAGCACAATCAAGGAAACCAGCATGCTCAGAAATGATCTCAAGAACCAATCAATCAATATCTATTTGGAGAATAAAAATGATAACATGAACAATGCTAAGTAATTAGATACAAGATATAATTGACTCTAAATGCATGAATACTAGAGATTTGGTCAAAGGGTGTATGTGTTTAACTCACTCATCTCTCCTCATTGGGGTTCTTTTCACTCAAAATTCAAGTAGCAATCACCCTACTATAAGCTTGTAAGAGCTCTAAAATCTCCACTACCATTTAGCATTCATGTAAAGAATCAAGAGGATTTTTAAGGTTGTAATAATGGAAAGACTATATGGAATGGAAATATGGTGAGATCGAGTGTCAAGAATTAAAGTAATGTGAGTCAAATATCATCTAGTCTTAAAGAAGTTCAAATCTGAACCTTCTACAACCATAGGAATACTTTATTCAACTTTACTTTGTTACTATAGCTTTTGTGTATATATATATGTACTCTCTTTTTTTCACTTTTCTTTTTGCTTTCTTTCTTTCTTTCTTCTTCTTTTCTCCCTTTTTTTTGGATTCAAAACTAAAATTCCCAATAAAAACCCATGAATGTTAAGAAATCTCAATGATTAAGATAAAATCAACTCAATTAAAATTGTCCTTCAAATACCTGAGATGTAAATGAAATGAAAGAAAGGAAAGATCAAAAGGGTCAAACAATGGATAGATGTTTGTGGATTGTGTTTGGGTAAAAAGGTGTAGAAAAGAATGCCTCTATCATATTCAAAGTCATAAATGCATACGTAATTTTGACCAAGAGGTAAAACAGATTTTGGAGAATGCATACCGCATAAATAATCACTCAATTTTGGAATCAGAGCTCAAGAATATCCTTCTAATAAGGGTTTCATATCTGAATTGCTCATACACAAGGTTTCAATCAACATGCATTAGTCATAAGGCATTAGGACACATATCACAAAATAGAACCTTAGGATGATGATTAAAAAGATCAAAATAGTTACTTAAAAACATACTTGGATCTCAAAAGTACCCATAAAATCCTAGAGAACTCATTTTCAAAATCTAGAATTCTTAGAAGGTCAAAGATGGGAATTTTTTTCTTAGAAAACTATTTGATGCAATAAGGTTGGATTAATAGACAATGATTTGCTTGAAAAACATGCAAAGGTAGCTTAAAAAGGTTCCTTCTATACAGCTTTATATAAAGCAAAGAGAAGGAAAAAAGATGCACAGAAAAAGGATCCAGGTCATGACCTAAAACAATGAGGTTACGACCTGAAGTCACATAAAGCACCAAGTTTGGTTGAGGATTAGGTCGCGACCTAAAATTAGTGAGGTCACGACTTGAAGACATAGAGAGCCTTCCCCTATCAAAACCACATCTCAAGTTGCGACCTAAAACAGTGAGGTCGCAACCTAAAGTCACAAAAAGCTACCAAAACAAAAATTTTCAAAGACAGGCACATTCTAACAAGTAACCTTTTTAGCAAGCATCAACACAGTCAACAATGATCCAATTCACAGCAATTCACCATTCAAAATAAATTCAAAACTAAAGAATGATGATGAAGATTAGATTTTTAAAAAAAATTAAACAAAAATTTTCCAAAATAATAAAGCAATACTAGAGCAAATGCAACAAGTGATAGAAGCCCTTCCCCCATACTTAAACATGGCAGTGTCCTCACTATCAAAGGGAAAGGAGAAAAGAACAACAACAACCATAATACATAAGAAACACAACCCATTCATTGAAATAATGTCTCAATACATCAAAGGTGTAGCTTTAAGTACAAAGCTTGCAGTAAGATACTCAAGAACAAAAGAAAAACACACAAAAAAATTCTAGTAGCAAAATACTCAATCTTCCTCCTCTCTTCTTTCCTTTTCTACTTCAACTTCCACTCCTACCATTTCAGCAATAGCAGCTGTAGCACCAGAGGATTCTCCCAGACCCTTATTGAAGTAGCTTGTGGCAGGAATGGAGCTCTACTAAAAAGCTTGCTTGCAACCTAGAGGAAAAGCAACCTTAAGAGCTTTGGCTATTTCCAGCATCAAAGGTGTCACACCTTACTTATATAATACCTTAGCATTCATTTAGAACCATTCCAGACCACTTTGGATGGTCTTAAGCTTAAAAATTTCAATTTGGACGTTAATTTTCGGAAAATTACTGTTCACTGTCCAGTTTTCAGATTACAGGTCCAACTTTGAAAAATCATAACTAATTCTAGAAATATCGTATGGAGGTGTTCCAAAATTCTACGGAAAGCTCTTTCAATGCTCTTTAAGGAAAAAATATTCAACTGAACTCATCCTCATGGAAAACGTACAGTTTATTGGATTAAAATTACTATTCATTTGGTAAAATCTGGACTTTCCAGATTCTGCGCCTTAACTTCGAAAATTCATATCTCATTGTATACACATCCAAATGATGTGATTTACCACTCATTTTAAAGCTTGGGATGTGCACTATAAGTGTACCAAATTCCGTAGCTTAAATCATTCATATGATAGGTCGAACTGAAGCTCAAAACTAACTGCTTCAGGACCTACGTTTTATCCTTTAATATCTCCTTACTTTAATCTTTTTATTTCTTTGACATACCTAACATGGGCTTACTTTTTCCCATTCATGCTCATATACTTTCATTCATGCCATAAACATCCTAAGCACATACATTGAATTGATGGCATTCATAACATAACTTACAACATAGGAGAATTATACATTGAATATTAATATCAATCATTAGCATTAATAATTCTCCACTTCTTCTCCTTGCTTCTCATGCCCTTAGTGCCCATCATTGATTTGACCTAAATGGTTGGTTAGGGAGGGGGTGAGATTCGGGGGAATCTCAGTAGCAAACATTACCACATACATGCACAAGATGGATGCTAGTGTATGGTATGTAGTTTTTCATAAATTTAAGTTAACTAGTGACATGCCATCATGCTTTATGCTTAGTATAAAAATGCATGGCCATGGGAACATATTAAAAATAGCATTTCCAGCAACAATCATCATGTCACAACATCATTCAAACAACAAATACAAACCAACACATAAGCATACCATGTCAAGCACATAAAGGGTAAGTTCACTACCTTGCACCTCAAGCTTTCCTCTTACTTTTCCTTTGACTCCCTTGACTTTCCAATCATGTGGGCATTTGGTCAACATCACTAAACATCCTCTTAGATGTTCCAAAGGTCCTAAACATAACCATAATGATGACACAATCCATTAGGACCATTAGATTACATAAAGTTCAAGACTAGCTTTCTTGAACCTCAACCCCTTTCTCTTAGTCTTAGGGTTTTCTTTCTAACTTTTCTAATATAAATCTTATCATTTTACATCCTTATGATCTATTTTCTATCAATTAGGACCACTTTAGATGGCTTTAGATTCAAGAATATCAAATCTGAAAATTTTGGTTCGTGGGTACTGTTCACGCAGAATCTCCAGAATTTTTGCTCAACTTTGAAAATTCATAATTAAATCTAGAAAACTCCAAATTGAGTGCTTCCAAGTCTCACTGAAATCTAATTAAGTTAAATTTAAAGGAAAAATAGTTTCAGGAACCAATTCTACTCAGAACAGTACCAGAATTGTACGGAACTCGACAATCTCCCAAAAGTTCAACACTGTTTCCAGATTTCAAACCTTAACTTTGAAAAATCACCATAAATCGTACACATATCCAAATAAAGTGTTATACCCATGGATTTAAATCTCATAGAGTGTACTTTAAGCATGCCAAATTTCAGAACCAGATATGAACAGTAACTAATTCGAAAAAGCCATCAAATCAGCACGTAATTCTTCCAATTTTCACATAGATCCACTTGGATCTACCATACTTTGAGGTGTTCTAGCAAGATCTAACAACCAAACTCCCTTCCCCACTCATCAACCATTTCGACCAGCCATCAAAAGGGAGAGAAGACATATTTTCAACTATAAAAGAGAAAGAAACCAAGGCAAGAACACATCTAGAGCCAAGAACTCACCTTGAACCTTGATTGTATGACCAAAGTTGATGCCTTTCTCTTGGTTTTCCCTCAAAACTCTCTCTTTTTCCCTCTCTTCATGCCTTGCACGAAATTGCCATCTGATTTAGGGGAGAGATGAGCTCATTAATGTGTACAAAATATCCCACCAACCATCATTAATGTTATGCCAAGTGTCATTAGCCTACTTAATCTTAATCCTCTCTCTTAATTAACTTAAATCATAATGTAATTAAATTCCAAAGTCAAGATCCTCTCCATTGATAGCTTGACACTTGGAAAGCTTTAATTACCATCCATTAAAGGCTTGACAAGTGGCGACTTGTGGCCCAAGTAAAGTGCAAGACTCTGATTAATACTTTATCGGTGCACTTTTACTCCGGGTTTAACTTCTTTTCTCTAATTACAGTGCTCTGGCCTCTGTAATTATTTTCTGTCAGATCCATAAATTCTCTTTAATTTTAGAGAGTATCTATGAATTTTCTTAGCCCATAACACTTCCTTTAAGCCTTGCATAAAATTCATTTACTAAAATACCCTTTTATCGGCAAAACCGGCTCTTTACTTTCTTAAAGCCACTCTACTGGCCTTTTGGTTGCGGGACTAATTTTATAAATTAGTACAACCTTTCAACCCTTTAACCTCATTTTTGTATACACTTTTGAGGTCTCTTGCTATTTCAAATAATTACCTCAAACGGTATACTTTTTACCGGTCACAACCTCATAAATTCCATTTAAGCTGCCTCAGGGGTATTTTCATCTTTTCTCTTCATAGAAGAGTCTTAGAATATTATTTCCCACTTTCTAGGATTTTTCTTGGAATTCTCTGTGTACTCTTCCATTTTTGCCCTTGCTGGTTATAACTTTTTGAATTTACGGTTTTACCCCTGCTTAAGCCTAACCTCATAGAACCATCTCTTTGAGGTTTCTAACTTACCCATTGGCCGGTATCTAGCCTCTTTTCTCCCTCTGGGCCTTCGAGACTTTACTGGAGCCTCTAACTTTATTACACTTTAGCCCCTTAAAACTTTTACTTTGCAGTTTAGTCCCTGAAACTACTTTGACTTCCTTTCTCATCTTTGGGACTTCTGCTCACAGGGGTCTGATAGTCTATCTAATTCAGGCTATTTTTGATGCTTCTAGGCCCAAAAGTCTGGATGTTACAAAAGGGTCTATAAATCTTTGCCTTCTACACTCATTGGCCAAAGCAAGAGCCCTTTGCCCCTAAAGTTCCTTGCCTATACTAGCCACTTATTGACTAAGAGCGGTAATCTGTTCACTCAAGTAGGTGAGGGTGATACTAGAGCCACCCTCAGCTGTCTTCTCTTTAGGCTCCTCCTCTACTACCTTCTTTCCTCTCCTTCTACTTTTGTTGGTCTTCAAAGCAATATAGCATCTAGTAGTGGTAGGCTCCAGGGTCAGGTCAGTCTTATGTGTTGGTATCCCATTCATTGTACACAAATCGATGATTAAATATGGGAATACCAAGAGGGTCTGGATATTGTTAACATAATGTGAAATATGGTCAAAGGCTATGATACCAATATCAACCAACTGCTTAGTCATTAGAAGATATAGTAGAAGGGTGCCCTCTTCGAAGACATCAGAGATATGAGTTGTCAGCATCACATTATAAGACATGAAGGTCAACTAAATCCTGGCCTCATCGTTTATGTTCTTATGCTCAAAGAAGTTCCTCCTATTTTCCTTAATGGTCTAGCTAGCTCCCTCAACTCCTATGGTTTGAAAGACCTCATTGCAAGGGACTTTATCAAGTCTGGTCTTAAAATGCTAGAAGTGGCAGTTAGGAATATCAGGCAGCTTGTAGAAAGACTCAACCATAGCATGATTAAAATAACACTCCTTCCTCCTAAAGCTGATCCCCATGCGCCTTTGCATAGCACAACAAGTATAGAACTCTCTCACTAATGTCAAATTGACCTTATTCGTCTTCTTCATAAGCTCCCTAAAGCCTTACTCCATAGTAAGCTTGTAAAAGTTGTACTCATTGGTTTTCAGAAAGTGTCTTTCTTATACCACCCCCTATTTGCAAACATGCTAACTGCTTCTATCATTGTGAGTTGGGATTTATTGCGGGAGCTATGCCTTCTAGAAGCATATGGGTTCTTTGTCCGAGGCATCTGAATACAAGGCCAAATAACACACAACAAAACAACAAAATAAACACAAAACCAAAGCAACCCAAAACAAAAGAAGATGAAGCCTAATACTAAAATTAGAAGACCCGCACTCCCTTAAAGATTCTAAATGATCAGCCACTTGCCAGACTTACCTTAGAAAGACCTTAATGCTTGGAATTGGAAGGACTTTCATCTTAAAAACCATTGAAAAATCTTGTCAAGGTTCAGGTTTTCTAACTTTGTAATTGCTCAAAAGTAATTTCTTTCAAAGCTATTTCAGGTTAAAGTCAAAATTCATCAAGAAATTGTAGTCAGCAGACAAAAAGGGGGGGTCAGTAGTTTAAAACCTTCTCTGTGCACCTAAGTTGCAACCTGAAGCAGTGAGGTCGTGACGTGAATCCCAGAATTTTGAAAAGTTACAGGCAGTCTAGAATTCAAAATCTAGTATATCCAAAACCAGTTTTCTGTAGAATTTACTATTCCAAACAGTTTTAAAACCAATTTAAGAGTAGCCTAAGCAATAATTCCATACCCTACTCAATTAAAATCTAACCTTAAATAAAAGAAATCCTATCTAAAACCTAAAAAATGCAAAAACCAAGAACCAAAACTAGAGGAACAAAAGGGAAAATGAAGATACTTTAAAGAAAGAGTGGATGAAGCAGTAGGCATGCAAGGAATGAGAAAGAAGTGATTTTAAACTTCAGGTCGTAACTCTACAAAGGTTTTTGGGGACAGGATTTGTGGGGAAATCTAGAGTGTTTGGCTTAAGGAGAGAGGATGAAGGTAGGTTGCAGAGATTCAGGGAGAGAGGTCGCGACTTCTGGGAGAGGAAATAAAAAAGTAGAGAGAATAAAGAGAATGGGAAGCCAAAAGGGGTTTAAGGGTTTGGGCTTGTGACATTACAAAAGGGGTTTTAGGGTTTTAGGTCCTTGGATGTATTTAGATGAAGTCCAGGGTAGGTTTAAGGGGTGTGGTGGTAAATAGGCTTCAAAACTTAAGCGTAGAGAAGTGATTTCGCATAAGAAGATTTTGATTTTTCTTCTCAGGTCGCAACCTGAGGGTATCCAGCTCACGACTTCAGAAAACAGAAGGCTCCAGGTCGTGACCTGAAACAGGGAGGTTGCGACCTCAATTCACAAAGAGCCATCGCCAAGTTCTTCCCTAAGTCACAACCTAGGACAGTAAGGTCACGACTTTAGCTCACAGAGAGCCCTTCTTCTCAGCCTAACCTCCAAGTCACGACATAAAGATAGTGAGGCCATGACCTGGATTCACAGAGAGCTCTCTGACTCTCTAAATCCTGTTCAACCTCAAGTCTAAGTTCCTATACCATTACCACTCACCAAAATAACTATCAAACAACCTGACTCAGGAATCTATCACTAGATTTTCAATAATTCAATACAAAACTCAAAAGCAAGTGATAGAAGATTAGGAAAACTTCCAAAAATTTCAAAAAAATTTTAAAAAATTTTGGTAAGTTTCAGCAGAAGAACCTCATACAACAAGGATTAACCCATAAAAACAAATCACAACACCTCTTTTAAGCTCAATAAAAATTCCTCCTTCCTTCACACAAATCAATATAATGTCCTCATTGTAGCACACAGTCACATACCAAAACACAAAGCTCAAAAACAAAAAGACAAAGTTAGAAGTTGTGAAATCCAATTCTAGATTGAAGCACAACACATCATCCTTTAAGAGAGAAGACAAGAGCTAAAGTGCATGGATGGGTAAACTAAAGAATGCAATTGAGTGTGTGTGTTGGTGATAGAGACAAAAATACAATCACATCAAAATAGTACAACCAGGGGAACAATTATTCAAAATAAAGATAAACAACAGAAATTTATATTGCTACTTCTACTGAGGATATCCCTTTCATAACTCAAAATAGTCACATGCAAGATAATATCATTCAAAGTAAAAGACATATAAAAAGTAAAAGAGAATGGAAAGGGATGACCTGGCCTCATGAAGACTGTATGAGTTCTTCATAGAGCTTAAGAAGGTACCTATTGCACTAAAACACTTTGCCCATGGCCTCCTCCTTTAGCTTTATCATCCTAAAATCGTGCACCTTAATTACAATATAGGGTCCATTCCAGCTCGTCTTGAATTTTTCTTTCTAGAATTTGAACTGAGCTTGGTACCTCAACACTTTGTCACCCTCTTTGAGCCTCTTCCTCAAGATGTTGGCATCATGAATGAGCTTGGTCTTCTACTTGTAAATGTCAGAACTATAGTAGGCATCCAACCGTATTTTTTCTAATTCTTGAATTTAAAGAAGTCTGTTCCGACCAGCTTCCTCAAAATCAGCATTACAGCTCTTAACCAGCCGATACGACCTATGCTCTAGTTCCATCGGTATATGACATGACTTCCCATAGATAATCTGATATGGAGACATTCCAACTGGCATTTTATAGGTAGTACGGTAGGCCTATAGTGTATTATCCAATCCCAAACTCCAATCTTTGTTGGATGGCTTGACAATACACTCTAGAATGTGCTTAATCTCTCTATTTAACACCTCAGCTAGGCCATTGGTTTGAGGATGGTATGGGGTGGACACTCTGTGGGAAACCCTATATTTAGCAAACAAGTTAGTAAGCAACTTGTTGCAGAAATGGGTTCCTTGTAACATCTTGGGTACCCCAAATCTACTGAAGATATTAGACCTCAGAAACTTGGAAACCGTAGGTGTATCATCTTTTCTTGTGAGAATTGCTTCTACCCATCTAGAAAGGTAGTCTGTGGCTAATAGGATATAAGTGTAACCATGAGAAGGTAGGAATAGTCCTATGAAGTCTCCCCCAAGCATCAAAGATCTCATAGAAAAGGATGGGTTGTTGTGATATTTCATTTCTCCTACTTACCCTCCTAAAACTTTGGCATTTATCACATGCCTTATAATAAGTGAAAGCATCTCTAAATTAGGTGGGCCAATAAAAACTAGCATCCAACACTTTCTTAGCCATTTTCCTAGCATTAAAATATCCCCCACACAAGGTATTATGGCAAGCTTCTAATATGGCATGAGCCTCTACTTCAAGAATGCACCTTCTGATTAGTTGGTCAGAGAATAGTCTCCATAAGTATGGTATATCCCAGATATAGTATGAAGCTTCACTCTTAAGCTTCTGAATTTGAAAAGTAGTCAAATAAGAAGGGATTAGACCTATTGCAAGATAGGTCACTAAATGAGCAAACCATGGCTAAGAAATAGACAAAGCACATAAAGACTGATCAAGGAATGAATCACAATCAGTATTAGAATCTAATACTCCCCTAGTCTCTAGTGGTAGTCTACTCAAGTGATCTATAACATGGTTCACATTGCCAGCTCTATCTTTTACTTATATATCAAACTCTTAGAGTAGCAACATCTACCTTAAGAGCCTTAGCTTCAATTGAGGTTTGTGAAAAAGATACTTTACTGCTGCATAATCTGTATATATAACCACTTTAGAATTTATGAGATTAGGTCTAAATTTGTTAAGTGCAAAGACAATAGCAAAAAATTCCTTTTGAGTAGTGGTGTAATTTCTTTGAGTTGCATCTAGGGTTTAGAAGTAGAACCATCCCTTTGACCCAATTGGAAAAGGTCAAAATAGGAGGAGTAACTAGCCTCTTCCTTAATTCATCAAAGGCTAACTCACATTCATGATCAAATTGAAAATCAACATCCTTTTGTAACAGTTTAGAAAGAGGTAGAGCAATTTTACTAAAGTCTTTGATGAATCTTCTACAAAAGCCTACATTCCTAAAAAGGATCTCAAATCCTTCAAGTTGGTAGGATAGGGCAAAGAAGAAATCACCTCAATTTTAGCTTTATCTACCTTTATTCCTTTATCAGAAATCAAGTGACCTAGCACGATGCCATGATTAACCATAAAATGGCATTTCTCACAATTCAAAATGTCACATCCTAAATCTTGGGTCTAAAAATACTAGAATTAGCCTAAAATGGGTGGGCTACCAGATCCATTTTGACAGAGGTTCCAGAGATTCTCTAGAGGGATAGAGGGATTCCTAGGGACTAAATCGTAAATGGAAAGTTTGCTTGGACTAAGACAAGAGAAAGTTAGAGACTCTAGTGAAGTCTTGAGGCTCAAGAATGAGAAATAGAGATGAATGTAGGCCAAAAGTTGTGTTGGAGGCCTCAATGAGGTGAATTATGAGGTTAAGCCAAACTAGAGGAAAAATCATAATTTTGTTAAGTTTTGGGTTGGTAAGGGTAAAAATAAAAATTATGCTAGAAAATCCCAGAAAATAGGGAATGATAGGTTAAGGCCTGAATACCTTAGAAAAATTTCAAAAAAATGGGAATAAAGTTTGGAGGCCTGTTTAAAGCTAAAAATAATGAAAATGCCCTTGGGAGGAATATGTGAAATTCCCAAGGTTTTGACTAATTCTGAATATTATTGAAAATGAATTATTTAAAGTATAGGGAGGCCTCAGATAATTAGAAGAAAATGTAAAAAAAAATAGTTGAGGAATTAGCATAGGTTTTAAAAATAGTTTTGTCTCCAGAAAGTGAAAAAGTTGGCTTTAATGGAATTTAAAGTCTATTTACACACTATCTAAGGAAAATCAAAGTCAAATGTCTAGAAGTTGACTTTTGACTTAGGAAAAATTAGAAAATTTTTACATGGTAAATAAATAATATTGGTACCTAGAGACAGATTCTCAAAGTCATGGTTCGGTAGAAAGAATTTGGTTAAGTTTACTCAGGAATAAATATTATTAATTATTTTAATGGAAGAACAAGAAAGAGCATCACTCCCCCTTTAGACATGTTATATAATGCCATGTGGACTTATTTGAGGTGAGAAAATGGTACCATAACATGTCCTAGTAGTCCCAGGTAGGTCAGGACCAGGAAAAGTACCCTATGCGGTGCAGAATGGCAAGATAAGTCGAGAAATGCCTAAGAGTTGTATTTTGTACGAATTTTATATTAATTTTCTCCTTATCTTAATGCCAACATGATGAAGGGACATAGAAGAGACAAGTGTATGATTAGATGAAAGACAAGTGTATGGTTGAATGAACAACACTTGTACGGTTGGATGCAATACATATGTGCAGTCAAATGCAAGACACGTGTACGGTTAGATTAAAGGCATATGGCTTGAGGATGTAAGCATGATAAGATAAGCATGACGTTGATTGAATCCAATTGTTCTATGTTATTTCATATCATTTTGAGGGTTTTTGTCATAGATTTTAGCTCCTTTTATTGATAATTGTGCTTAATTTAGATTTAGAGTCCTTGCTTTGTGTTAGTGTCTTTTTGAGGGTAAAATTGTCATAATTAGTTATTAATTGTATTCAATTGATTTCTAGGACAATTGATGCTTCAAATTGTTGCTTTTCATTGTAGGACACTTGAAAATTAGAGCCAAGATTGAAGACTAAAGCATTACACAACATGAGAGTTTCCAAGAAAATGCTGTGCTGTAGCAAAAAGTCTGAAAATGTGCATCAGTGGCTATTCTGGAATAGTTCGTCGGGTAAACTTTTTGGTTCGCCGGGGCAAACTCTCAAAATCTCACTAGAATACCTCTCTGGAACAGTTCGCCACGGCGAACCTCTTTGTATCAGGAATGTCAGATTTGGATCCAGAACGCAAATATGGACCCTCTACTCATATGATCCGACCCAGATTGACCCCTCAAGCCCTTAGAAACCCTATTTTCGACCTATCACTCCATTCTATCATCTCTAACACCTCTATTCTCCCATCTTCTTGCCTCTCCACCTCCATCTTCTTCCCCATCCATTTCCTTCACCTTTCCTTCACTCCATCTCATTTCCTTCCATTCCCAGCTGCTATGGTTGACAGATTCACTCTAGTTGGAGTTTTTCTTGAAGCTATGGAGGGCTAGGGTTTATCAACTCTTGAAGATGGTGGAGTGGCATGAGTTTCCAGACATTAAAGGGGAGTTTAGTTTCAGTTTGCAATTTTTTTTAGCTATGATTTATGGCTTTCTAGGTCTAGGAGTTGTAATTTCTTAGTTAGGAACTTGGGATTGATACTGTAATTATTGGTTAATGATTACATTTGTAATTTGGATTGATTGATGTTGAATTTTGTGCTTAAATATATGTGGTTGCATATATGCTTATTGTAACTCTCATTATTCTCTCCTATCTTGCATGGTTGTGTTTGGGTACTGAGTTGATTGTGTGTTACATTAAGCCAATTGCATGATCATTCCAAATTTACACATTAGGGAAGCTAAACAAAGTTTTCATTAATGAGTTCATTAATGAAAGCTTTGGACTCATTGAGTTAATGAGGTTCTTATTAAGAAAACCTAATGATTTATGAAACTCCTATATTTAAGTGAACTATGATTGCATCAAAACCATTTTCAAGAGATTTCCTACCATTCATTTCCATTCCATCATTATTATCTTAAAACACCAAAAATATAGTATCTTAGGTTTGTTTTCATTGCATTTAGTTTAGGCACCATTCATTTAAATGTTAAAAACCCAAAACCCCATTTCATTGCATTGCATGGCATTTAGTCTAGCTTAGGTAATTAATAAAGGCTCCCAAAAGTGAAACGACCTGAGTTTGCACTGTACTGCATAGCTTGGATTTATTTTTGATTGAGAACCCCAAGGCAAACAACAGAAAGGCTCTCTTTCAGATGTCATAAGGACACTTGTCACTACAAGATAAAGAGGGAAAAATGGATGGCTAAGATTTAATCTTGCAATTTTAAGATCAATGGCTATGACTTGTTCTTAAACTCTATAAATACCCCCTCCCCTCCCCCTCATTTTGTCCAAGCTCAAGGGAACTATAGGCAAACTCTTGTAAAATGAATTCTGGAGAGAGAAAGAAGAAGGAGAGAGAAAGGCTAAGTGACCCCATGCAAGATCAAGCTCTAAAACAAGGTCCGTTAATGGTTTTTGATGTGGTTTTCACTACCCGTGTTTTTATTGAGCTTGATTATGGATTTTAATGATTTTTTAGAGTTTGAAACTCTTGGAGGATATGCTGTACGAAATTCTTAAGAATAGGCAAAGATGAAATTGATGTTAGAATAATGTTTAAAGGCTTGAAAGGAACAAGAATCAAGTGGTTTTATGTTGAAATTGGTTAAATTTCATATGTAACTTGAGTAATATTGTGGTCAGGGCTAGTTCATGGGGAAGGATTTTGATTTTAATTATCTTGAGCTTGGAAATGGATTTTTTTATATACAAAATTGTGTGAGAATAGCATGTGAAATTATTCTTAGAAAGGTTAGAAATCAAGCTCAAAAGTTAGAAGTCAATACAGTTCAAAGAAAACAAAGTATTGATGTTATTGATTACCACGACTCTAATGAATAAATAGAAATGATGTGTTGGTGTATTTAGGGCCAAAAGACATCAAGAAAAATGAATGACAAAGGTTGAGCAAGCAACCTTAATAGTTGGAAGTAAAAGGGAGTAAGAAGAAAGCTTAAGGATACAAGGTAGTAAACTTACCTTTCTTGTATACTTGATGTGTATGTTTGGGTATTGATATGCATTATGTGATTGGATGATGTTATGAGATGGTGATGCTAGCATGATGCTTTATTTCAATGATGTTTTCCATGGCCTTACATCTTAATATGAAACATTAAGTATGAGAATATGTTATAAGTAAGCATGAGTTAGATCAAGTAAGCATGTCATACACTTGCATCTATCTTGTATGCACAAATGATAATGTTTACTACTGAGATTCTCTCAACTCTCACTCTTCCTTAAACAAATATAATAGGTGATAATGATCAAGTAAAAGATGTATGAAGTGGAGCAAGGAAAGAGGAAAAGAATTGAGGAAATTCATTGGATTACATTGTATAATTTATATGACAATGTATGTTGTAAATGTGCTATTGATGGTATGTGATGATAAATGATGATAATGGCCTGTATAATTGATTATGATAGTGTATAGGAGTAGTTTATGGATTGAATGGAAAGGTATTATGTAAGGAAAGAATTAATTATGAATTATTAATGCAAGTTAGGGAGAAAAAGCATCCCTAAAGGACCCACAAATAAGTGACAAAGTAGAGGTAAGACAAACGATTGATTCTGCCCATGAAATTGGGTATCTTTAAAGTAAACATCTTGAGCTTTGAAACCAGTAGTAGATCACCTAAAATGAATGTGTGTACTGAGAGTTATGCTTGATCAAAGTTAGGGCAGAGAAACTAGAACGTACAGTTTTGACCAAATGAATAGTAAATTTCAATGAATAAACTATACAAATGGGACATGGTTAAGTCAGTTTTATATTTTTTCCCTATGGAGAATTGAAAGAACTTCAAATAGAATTTTGAATCACCTCAATATGATTTTTCAAAGTTGGACTAAAAATCTAGAATTTAATTAGTGAACAGTAATTCGAGAGCCAATTGAAAATTTTCAATCTACGGGCCTTTTTCGTGAATCGGTTGAACTGTAACACTTGTAAATACGTACTTTGAGAGTTAAAGGAATGATATTTCACAAAATAAGCTTTTTCTCAATACATCATGCTAGAATTTTGTCAAGGCTTTGTAAACACTCATCAAAAGAATTGTCATAAACAGTGAAATCATCCATGAACACATCTATGCATTTCTCAATAAACTCAAAAAAAAAAAAGATAACATGTAACATTGGAATGTGCCAAGTACATTACAAAGACCAAAAGGCATTCTTTTATAAGCATAGGTTCCAAATTGACAAGTGAAAGTAATCTTATCTTGGCCTCTAGGGTGTATAGGGATTTAGAAATACCTGAAGTACCCATCTAGGAAATGGTAGTGACTCTTCCCCGCTAATCGTTCAAGCATTTGATCAATAAAAAGTAAGGAAAAGTGATCCTTCCTAGTGGACTCATTCAGCTTCCTATAGTCAATGCAAACTCTCTGAGTTTTGCGCCCTAGTTGGTAAGAGTTCATTATTCGCATTCTTGACTACTATGATCCCACTCTTCTTTGGTACAACTTGTATCGGTGACACCTACTCGCTATTAGATATAGCGTATATGATTCTAGCTCTTAAAAGTTTATCAACTTCTTTCCTAACCACACCAGAAATTAGAGGATTCAACCTCCTCTGGTTTTGTCTAATTGGCTTAGAACCCTCAGTTGACAAAATCCTATGGGTATAAACAGTAGAGTCAATTCCCTTAATATCAACTAATTGCCAACTTAAAGCCTCCCTATTCCTACCAAGTACACTCGGTAAACTAGACTCTTTGCTAGCAGTTAAAGAACTAGAGATAATGACAGGCAATTTACTTTCAGTATCCATATAAGCATACTTCAGATTTGGGGGTAAATCTTTAAGTTCCAAAATTAGGGGTTAGACAATTAAGGGAATTAGAGTAGAAACATCAATAGAGTTAGAGAGACTCCCCTTTGTTAACTCTTAGGAAGGGCACATATCAGCCTCAATTGGATCCATTACACTTGCCTCAGTTGCCTTAGATGTTGCACCAGGCTCAAATTGGTCTACAAAAGCAACAATCTTGGGTTGGCCTACCTCCATACCTATATCATAATTAGAGATTAGATCATTCAAGAATTGTAAAGTATGGGGTGTGATTTTAGAGTGTGAATGATTAAGAGTTGAGTTAGAGAGTGTTGGCCCTTTAACCAAAGTATCCAAAACATGAGATGGTGGAGCTATTGAGGGTTGAAGTATAGTTGTTGTAGTAAGGGGCTCAGTCACGACCTCACTGTACCAGGTCACAACCTTACTTCATAAAGGCCACCTTCTTGACAGGTTTGGTCTGAAGTCAAGACTTGGGATTCCTCAGGTTGCGACCTTATGTCACAGAGGCTGGCTTCCTCCAATTGTACTCTACTCTTAGCATCAATCATGTCTTGTACACCTGTAAGATTAGCTAAAAGATCCTTACCAAGGGCAATATCACTCGTGAATAAAGAAATAGAATCAAAACTTAAGAGCACAAGTCCTTATTAATTCCTATGCAGCCTGTGGTTCCGTATTCTCCACGGATCTATTTGCAGCGGCATCTGAGACTTGTGCATTATATGTCAACAGGCCGTTGTAGAAATATTGTACCAAGTGCTCCTCAAGAATTTGATGATTAAGGCACTGGGTAAGCATCTCTTGGAACTTCTCCAAAACTCAAAAAATGACTTGAAAGGCTCTTGTTTAGCTGTTGAAATTTCCTTTCGGGAAGTCAAAATCTTTATAGAGGGGAAGTACTTATCCAGAAAAGGCCTTCTTTAGATTGGTCCATGACTCATATGCATTATCCACATAGAGTGGCAGATTCATATCCCATTCTTTAGCTTTACCCTCAAGGGATAGATGAAATACTTTTCACATAATGTCATCAATACTTGCCCCTACCCGTTTCATAGACATGCATCGCATGTAAAGAGTCCGGAGGTAAAGGTACAGGTTCTCACCTGCAAGGCCATAAAATTTAGGTAGTTAGTAAATCAATTAATCCTTAATTTTAAAATTTGTATTAAAGTAGGAAAAGCACCATGCAAAAGATCAAAGTTCCTGTCAGATTGAGTTAATTCCTTAATAGTTCTACCCCTAGGTTGCCCATCAATCCTATTCTAGCCATTGTTCTCTCCTTGCTCCTTATTACCAACATTATTAGATCTATTATGATTGTCATTCCCATTCCCACCATTAGCACCATTAGGAGGTACTTCATCTATAATTTCTTCCTCTACCTCCTCACTCTCACTAGATAAATAGGATTGGTCTTGTAAGGTAAGTGGGCTACGAGGTGTTGTGTCTCTACCTCTCCTACCTCTATGCACTCTAGGCATGCACAAACATTTAAGATTCAAGTATAAATAGAGTTTAAGAAAGAAGTAGTGTCAAAACTTTGGTATTTACCAAGTACGTAGTTGAAAATTGAGGCAAACTCAATGATTTCAAATAATGCTTAGTGATTTTGAGGTATATGAAGTGCTATACACTTTCAAAGTATGTGCAGAAAGCAAAGTTATGCAAAAAAAAGTAAGTCTGGACATTTAGAAAAATTTTTAGTGAAAAACCAACTCAGGTCGCGGGTTAAAGTAACTCAGGTCGTGACTTGTGTGAACCGAGAGCAAAACTGAACACCAGAAGATTGAGTGAATCGAGAGCAAAACTGAACACCAGAAGACTTAGGTTGTGACAGGCCACAAGTCAGGTCGTGACTTGGATAACTGAAGTTATGACTTGAAGTCACAAAGAGCTGCTTTTGTAAAAACTTTGAAAAATTCACTAAGTTTTTCAACCAAATGCTCTACAAGCTATGCACAAATTAAAAACCTTCAAGCAAGTGGCTAAGCACTCAGGATCAAATTTAAACAAATGCAAAATGCTATACAAGAGCACAAATGCAAAAGTATGAAAAAACCAAGATATTTGTTTCTATTCTTAAAAAATTTCTATGCTATGGAGTGTAAAAATTAAAGTTCAAAAACTAAAACCCAATGAGAACAGACCCAAATCACAATGGTGTTGAAAACCAATTACTAAGGGAACCAATTTCTTGGCTCCCCAACAACGGCACCATTGATCGGACTAGAATGTTGCCTTCTAGGTCATGAAGAATGTTATTACACCAGATAATGTAGTATAAAGCACAACTAATCATTCTTCTCGAGAAGCACTTTATGAGAAATCCTAGATTACATTAGTTATCAAAAACATGTTAATTTTAGTAAAGAAAAGGGGGTTTGAAATGGTAAAACAATGGTGCAATAAAGGTAAAATGCAAAGAAGTAAATCTTTTTGGTCTTTTAAATAAATGAAGGAATGCTTTGGATTAAAGGGAAAGTATAATGAGATAGACTCTTGATGATGAAAACTTAGCTATCATTACTCTTAAATTGATGTGGGAGTTTTGGAAATCTCTAGGTCTGATAAAAACCCCAAGCAATCACTTGGGTCTAATGTTTTAATTAATGAAAACTTACTTTGATCAAAGTTAATCAACACCTCTTAAAACATTGTTAAAAACCACTTAGAGTGTAATTAAATGGATGATGCAAATACCCTCAAAGATTATCAATCAATAACCATAGAATACCAAGTAAACAAATTAATTACCAATGATTACCGATAATCAACTGACCACAAGGATTCAAAATGATATATTCTAATAGATAATTCAACATCAAATAGCATCCAATCCAAATACAATAGTCCAAACACAAGATTTACAAATTTGTAATCAAGTCTTACATAAATATAGAATTCCTAAATCTAGAAATGTCCAACACAAATTTAACCACAGATTTAGACTAAGAAAACTCCCCTATTACGTCTTTGAGCTCAAGCTTTGTCCTCCATCACCAAGAAGCTAATGATTTAGCCTCTCATGTCTTTAAACTTGTCACAATCACTTTAGGTGTGTTTAGCCATGAGTAATGCTAAAAAGAGGGCTGGAAAAATGATGAAAAAGGTGGTAGAAGTGATTTAATCAGTTCAAAAGCACAAAAAATGGTGGAGGAATAAAGAAAAATGGAAGTTTTTGGTATGGGATCAATGGAGTCTTGAGAGAGAATGGTTGAGGTTTTTATCCTTACAAATCTATAGTCACTAACCTTTTTAGGGCTGCCAATGTCCCTGAGTACAACAATGACAGCTATTTTGAGCCCGCCCCCTTATTTAGATATGACCGCCTCAAACAGCCTATCATTGGACCCCCTCCACCCATCCACCCTGTGTATGATGTTGGCGCAGCACATGTAGCCGGTGCACTAGCTCCTGAAGCTCAAGAGGACCAGCTAGATCCAAAAGCTCCTGAACCTGTCACCTTGGACACTTTGGCTGATGATATTGATGAGCTGGCCGACCATGTCCACTAGTTGCGAGTCACCCTCCTCCGCGAGATGAAAAGGCAGAAGGACCGTGATGCTCTGTATGATCGAGACCGACATTATCACCGGCGTGTGGATGTTCTAATTGCTAACTGGTTGAACTTCATCCTACCTCTCGAGGAGGAAGACCCTCAGAGCGGAGCTGGGACATCTGGAGCAGGCACTTCTGATGCAGGACAATCCGGGTCTGGGGCAGATGATACTGGGACACAGCTGTAGCTCTTTGGTTGTGTTTTGTTTTCTTTTTTGTTCTTTATGTTTCTTTTTAGTTGGTGTTGCTGGCTACTTCTTAAACTTTTTGGACGTTACATTGGATGTTGTTCGACTCTTTGGCTACTGATGGCCTTTACAATTTGCTGTTGCTCTTACATTGGTCCCAACTTCTATTTTTTTTTCTTTTCCTCTTTGTTTTGCACACAACCTATCACCTTCTCCCTCCTTTTTTTGAATTCGATGTGTTGTGCTTCAATTTCAATTAGACTTCACAACTTCTGATTCACTTTGTGATTGGTTTGCTTGTTCTGATTCAAGCATTGGGGACAATGTTGTGTTTAAGTGTGGGGGAGGGACCTATTGTGGATTCTAGCAAATAATTCTCATGCATCCATGCATCTATGTGATTTTGAGGTATTTTTGAACTGATAAATTGGTTGAATTGTGAATACTTTGGACTTAGTTTTATGAAGAGTTGAAAAATTGTATTGTTTTCTGCTTTCTGTCACATTTCGCCACGGCAAACATCTACTTTCGCCGCGGCGAAGCCCCTTTATTAGCGTTATTGTAGCTCTCGGCCACACTTCACCGCGGCCAACTTATGTTTCGTCACAGTGAAGCAGGCCTCTTCTCCAGACTTGGCTCTCTGTGAGCTTTCGCCACGGCTACCCCCATTCTTCTCCGCGGCGATTCCCAAAAAAAAAAACTTTTTTAAAAAAAGTTTATAATAATAATAAATAATAAATTCTTTGCAATTTTAACTGATCTTCAGAAATTTTTCCTGCTGAGATTCTTTGTGCTCCTGCATCCTTTTGAAATTGATGGAAAGTTCAAATTCTACTTGTGCTTTTAGAAAACTTTCCATGCTTTTAAATGAGGGTTGAATTTGGGCTAGTTATTCTCATGTTTTTGACAGATAGTAAATGATGATCTGCTTTGAAATTATGATTATGTGGTTTTTAACTCTTGAGATTGATTAATTGAGATTTTAGCCTTGTTGGAAGGATTTTTGGGCCTAAAGTTATTAAATTGAGTGAATCTGCTTATTTCATATTTCTCTAGAACTTGTTTTAATTCTTAATCGAAGCTTAGTTAATCAAATTTTTGTAAAGATGATAGAGGCATTCGTTTTCAAACCCACACTTCCCAAACACTAACCCAATCATTTTACCATTGTAAACCCCTTTGGACCTTCATCTTGAGTACATGCATGCAATTATTTTGTGATTTAAAAAAAAAAAAGACGAAGAAGAAGAAGTTGCTCCAATCGAAAACAAAAAAAAAACAAAAAACAAAAAAAAATAGATAGAGAAATAGAAATAATAAAAATAAAAATAAGTAACTTCTCTCCTTATGTTGTTTAGGATAATTCTGTTTCAATAATTTGTATGCTTGTACTCATTTCCGTTTTCATTCTCA
This sequence comes from Neltuma alba, assembly GCF_004799145.2. Lineage (NCBI taxonomy): Eukaryota > Viridiplantae > Streptophyta > Magnoliopsida > Fabales > Fabaceae > Neltuma > Neltuma alba. Next base: position 107,249 of record NW_021635268.1, read on the forward strand.
TTCCATTCATTTCATTTGGCCTTCATTCAAGTTCTGACCCCTAAAAGTCCTCTTGATTTGCAAAGTTTGCTTCCTTTGGTGGAGAGGTAGAATTATTACAAGCCTGTGGTAGGAATTGGATTGAGTAGACGTGGAGTGAAATAATTCCAAAGCAAGTGAGTTAAGAATGAAATACTTATCCGTGAGACAGATCTCTCTTGATCAATCTTTTGAGTTAATTGTCCATTGTGCTCATTTTCTTAGCATATCCTTGTTTACTGATGTCAACTTCTATGAGAATTTCTTACTAATCTCCTGCTTTCATCTTTAAGCATGGTAGTTTTTCTCTTTGTGCTGGTATCTCTTTGAATTATTTCTGAGCTTTGTCCAGGAGTACAAAGGTCTAAGTGTGGGGGAATTTGATTAAGCTCAAATTATTCTTATCTTTTCATTACATCATCCATGATTTTGTTGCATTTCCTGGCTCTTTTGGCTATAATTGAGCTTATTTTAGATCAATAGTCCTTGCATTGAGTTAGTGTCTTTTTGAGGGTAAAATCGTCATAATTAGTTATTAATTGTATTCAATTAATTTCTAGGACAATTAACGCCTTAAATTGTTACTTTTCAGTGTAGGACACCTGAGATTGGAGCCAAGATTGAAGACTTAAGGCACAAATGGTTCGCCGCAGCGAACCCCTCGTATCAGCAAAATCAAACCCAACCATTTCAGGAAAATTTGACTTGCCCACTTCCATAAACCGACCCAGACATGTCATATTCGGGTTAAAAACCCTATTTTCGGTATGAGTGAGGTCAGACATGAATATTGAGCCACTATCCACGTTTTTCTCTCATCTTCTCTCATCTCTCCCACCAGAACCCTAATCCCTCACCTTCCACTGTCATCTTCATCCATGGACAACACTGCATCAATTTCAATGGGCATATTTCTGCAAACCATGAGTGGCTAGGCTTCCTTCAGCTCTTGAAGATGGATGATTGGCATGAGTTCTAAGAGCTTAAAAGGGGAGTTTCAGTTTCATCTTAGTTTAGCTATGTATTTATGAATTTCTAGGTCTAGGGTTAGTAAATTCTTAGTGAAAGACTTTGATTGTTATGTAATCATTAGTTGATGATTCATATTTGTAGTTGGATTGGTTAATGTTGGATTTCATGCTTCAATATATGTAGTTACATATATGTTCTTTGTAGCTTTCTTGATTCTCTTCATCTTGCATGGTCATGTTCTGATGATGAGTTGATTTTCTGTTGCATTGAACCATTTGCATTAATCATTCTTAATTACACATTAGGGAAGCTTAACAATGTTTTCATTAATGAGTTCATTAATGTAAGCATTGGACTCAATGAGTTATTGAGGTTGTTATCAAGAAAACCTAATGAATTTCTAAAACTCCCACATCTTAAGAGAACTATGATTGCCAAGAATCCATTTTCAAGAGGTTTTATCAATTGATTTAGTACTTGATTTTCATCCATTTCATCCTAATCTCCCAAAAATCCAAAAATACATTTACATTCTATTGCACTTTATTTTAATTACAAATCTCAATGAAAACCCCCAACCTTTTCCAGCTTAATTTCCATAACCATGGTATTTAGTTAATCTAGGATCTTAATTTCGGCTCCACAAGTGAAACGACCCGAGGTTGTGCCTATAGTACAATCCTTGGATAAATTTTTGAAATTGGCCCTAAGGTGTAAACAAAGACAGTCAAGGCAATTTTCAAGTGGCACCGTTGCCGGGGAGCCATTAAGTTGGTTCCTTAGGCTAGTTAATTGTCAACTTCGGTTGATTGGGGTTTTGTGAACCTCTTAGGTTACATTTTTACATTGTGCATACTAGATTTTGCATTGCATAAAAATTTTGAGAAATATAAACAAAGATCTTGATTTTGATTTCAATTTTTGCATACAGTTTCATACCCTTCATAGCATTCATTGCATTTTTGAGTTTCTTCTTGTTTTCATTCTCTATGTTTTTGTTGTTGTGTTCTGGTTTTCTTACTGTCTGTGACATTTTGCCGTGGCCAACTCCTTGTTTCGCCGCGGCCAACTTGCTAGATTTTAGCAAGAATCCTTCTCGGGACACCTTCGCCGTGGCCAACTTTGTGTTTCACTGTGACGTAGCGTGTTGAACCAGATTCCATTCTCCCTCTCTAGACATCTTTGTCACAGCAAACCCTTCTTTTCGCCGCAGTGAAGGGTCCCTTATCTTAAAAAAAAATTCTTAAAAACTCTTTGGGAATTGATTATTTTGCTTTCTTATGGCTTGGTTTAGTAATAACTTAGATCCATCTGATCACCCTTCCTCTTTTGTAGGTGACAACACTCTGATGGGTGATGGATTTTTCTCAAGGATTTAATTCCATACAGCAAGAATTGGATCTTCTTTGGGCACACTTTGATCATGAAGAACATGATGGGACTTATCAAGGATATGATACCCCGTATCCTCATCATAACTATGGCCATGAGTGGATGAATGACCTTCCACATTCCCCTTACTATACCTCTTCATTCCATTCATACAAAGACCAGTATCCACCATTAGGACAAAATTATGACCTATCACCTCCACCACACAATCCACACTTTGAACACTTTCCTTCACATCATCTATATCATGAGCCAAACGTTCCATCACATGAACCCTACCACCAATACCCTTCCTCATCTCACCAACCATTTCATGAACCATCACCGTCATTCCATCGATGTTCCACTTTATACCTTGAACCATTCTCACTGCATAATTCCCCCTTGGAACCATCTCCTTTGCTAAATGACTACTACCACCAACCCTTGTCCCAATCCATGTACCAACCCCTTCCTCAATCTCATGAACATGAATTCAGTGAACCTAACCCATTTCTCACTATTGCTAAGAATGACCAGATACGATTTTTAAGAGAAGCTTATGACTGCTTGAATTCATACTACCATGGATTACCTGAAGAGGTAGAAATATCTGGAATTTCTAAGGAATCAGAGGAAGAGTTAGAAGAGTGTCAAAGTGCATTGGGAAAGTTCTTAAGTGATATAGCACAAATTGAATCTGGGATGGGGAAGGATGAATCAAAGTGTCCATATTTACTCATACAAGAGGCCCAGATGAAGCAAGAACATATACAAACTCACAAGGACTCATGCCCTATATCAGGTAATATTGCTCCTCTTCTTGAGGAGATTAACCCTTGTGCTATAACTACTTTTCCTATTGAAGTTATTGATGATGTGAGTGATGATGAGGTGGATGAGGAAATCATAGTTGAATCCCCTCATATGTTTCAAAATGAAAATTCTCACTTGAACACTTCTAATAATAGTTGTTTAGTTGATGATCTTGCTTACACTGTCATTGCTTCTTTATGTGAAGAACATGCTTCTCTTTCTAGTGCTAGATTGGATGGTGAAACTGATTTTGATTTGAATGGACCTTTATCTTGCTCTTGCAATGCTCACACTATATGCATGGATTGCATTGATAACAAAAATGATATACTTGTTGAGTGGCAAAAGCAGAACTTTGGTAAAGTGTGTGCATTACCTTCTAGTACTGAAAGTGCTGAAAATATAAAGCATGATATTGATGTGAATTGCTTAGAAGATGATTCTGTGGAAAAATGTGAACCCAACCATTGCCTTAAGAATCAAATTCATGATAATTCCAATGAGTTCGTAGCTTCTAATAATGTTGAGAAATGCTTTAAAGTTTCAATTAATAACATCATGAATATCAATAAGTCTTTCCAACAAGTTTTATCTTGTGATTTACCTCCTGATTTATCTTGCATTGTAAATAGTAGTTTGCATAAATCGTTTTGTTCTTCCTTTTCTTCCCCTTCAAACACTACCTCTTGTGAATGTGATAGTGATGTACTGTACTCCAACAACTGTTAGTTGGATTATTCAGCTTCCACTTCGCATGAGCTTGGGTATTTTAAAAATTTAAATAAAAATTTGACTCCTACTGATGTGAGTACTATTGATTTCCTTGGTTGTGATAGTTGCTTGGAGAGATTAAATTCTAAGCTTTCTTTATTTCATTTTTATCCTCTTCATGTTTCTATTTCTGGATGTGGTACTGCTATTGGTTCTACTTGCTTGCAGGACACCGTACCACCACTACTAAGGAAGATCAATATAGGAGAAGTGAGCACATGGAAGAAATGCATGTTTCTCATCCGGGATGAGAACTTCTCCTACAAGAGTTTGAAGAGATTTCGTCCTCAAGGTTGTCCCTTTCCTTCCTTAACTCTTATCTTTTGAATTATTTGCTTGTTTTGTGAGATAAGTGTGGGGGAGGGACATAGCCAGTAGTAAAAGTAGTTTGTTTTCTTTTCTTTTCTTTTCCTCCCTTTTTGGTTTTGGTTTCTCTTGTTTAGGGTTGCACTTGAGTTTTGCATTGGGGACAATGCAAGATTTAAGTGTGGGAGAGGGATCAATATTTACTAATTGTGTTGTGTTTTCCTATGTTTATTGAAAATCTGGTTTTTTAAAAAAAATTTCAAAATTTTGATTGATTTTTGAACTTAATTTGAAGATTTTGAGTCAAAATTTTTGAAAATTTTTACGTCAATTAACTTACACTTGAATTTATGTATTTTTGGACTTTGGTAAATGTTTTTAAATTCGTATTGATACTTATGAGAATTACTATTTGTTCATAGTTGATTGTTTTGGTTTCATTGGTCACAATTCTTCAAGCTTGCTTTTATATTGATCGAGTTAATGTATTGTGATTAATCTGGAGTACAATTAATCTTTGTGCATGAGCATTTGAGATTTAGCCTTGTTGGAAGATTTTTTGAGCCTAATTTTCATTCATAGTGAGTTGCATCCACTTACATCTTCCACTTTCTAGAACTTGTTCCAATTCTTAATCAAGACTTAGTTGCATTAATGTGATGAGCATGATAGAGGCATTCTTTTCTAAACCCTTACATCCCAAACACAAACCCACATCATTTTCTCCATTGCTAACCATTTGAACCTTCATCTTTTCTTAAGTTCCAAGACATGCATTATACGTTCAAGTTTCTAACATTTTTACTATTACATTCATGATGTGTTAAACTTTGTCTTCTTGGGTTAGGAATTGCCAAAAAAAAAAACAAAGAGAGGAAAGAAATAGAAGAAAATGCTTGAGAAAAGTCAAAGAAAGAAAGATCAAAATAAAACGGTACCAATAGAATAAAATCTTGAAATAAGGCAATTCATTGGTGGTTTGAAGAACAAAGTTGTGCTTTTAGAGAAATAGAGTAAATAGTAGTTGGAAAACTTTTCTAAAATGTTTGGTGCTTAATCATTTCATATCTTTTCACCTCATCTTATTTCATTTAACCCTTCCTATTATCATAACCTTAAAAGTCCTCTTGATCATTACATTCATGCATTAGAAGTGGAGAGGTAGGATTTTAACAAGCTTATGGCAAAGTGGTTGATTAAGTGGATTTGAGAGAGAATTACCCCAAACTGGTGAGTAGAGTGAAATAGTTTATATCTTGAGTGTTTTCTCTTTTGTTCATTCCCATTACATTAACTGTACTCTACTTTAATCCCTTCTCATTAATTTAGGTTACTATAATTGCTTGTTTGAAAAGTTGGATTAATGGCACTATGGCTTTCTTACTTTGAATTCATAGGGGTTCCCATTTTTATCAATGCTATTCTCTTGCTCTGGTTTTGTTGTGCCTTTGTTCAGGAGTACAAAGGTTTAAGTGTGGGGGATTCGATTGAATCCAATTATTCTATGTTATTTCATATCATTTTGAGGGTTTTTATCATAGATTTTGGCTCCTTTTATTGATAATTGTGCTTAATTTAGATTTAGAGTCCTTGCTTTGTGTTAGTGTCTTTTTGAGGGTAAAATTATCATAATTAGTTATTAATTGTATTCAATTAATTTCTAGGACAATTGATGCTTCAAATTGTTGCTTTTCATTGTAGGACACTTGAAAATTAGAGCCAAGATTGAAGACCAAAGCATTACACAACATGAGAGTTTTCAAGAAAATGCTGTGCTGTAGTAAAAAGTCTGAAAATGTGCATCAGTAGCCATTCTGGAATAGTTGACCGGGGCAAACTTTTGATTTCTCTGTGGCAAACTCTCAAAATCTCACTAGAATACCTCTCTAGAATAGTTTGCCGCGGCGAACCTCTTCGTATTAGGAACGTCAGATTCGGATCCAGAACGCAAATATGGACCCTCTACTCATATGATCCGACCCAGATTGACCCCTTAAACCCTTAGAAACCCTATTTTCGAGAGATCACTCCATTCTATCATGTCCAACACCTCTATTCTCCCATCCTCTTGCCTCTCCATCTCCATCTTCTTCCCCTTCCATTTCCTACACTCTTTCTTCATCCCACCTCATTTCCTTCATCTCCTGACTGCTATGGCTGAAGATTTAACTCTGGTTAGAGCTGATTCCAAGGCTATGGTGGGCTAGGGTTTATCAACTCTTGAAGATGGTGGAGTAGCATGAGTTTCTAAGCTTCAAAGGGGAGTTTCAGTTTCAATCTTTAGTTTCTACCTATGTATTTATGATTTCCTAGGTCTAGGATTTGTAAATTCTTAGTGAGACACTTTGGTTGATTCTGTAATCATTGGTAAATGACTTACATTTGTAGTTTGGATTGGTTAATGTTGAATTCTATACTTAAATATATGTGGTCACATATATGCTTCTTTGTAACTCTCATGATTCTCTCCTATCTTGCATGGTCATGTTTTGATACTGAGTTGATTGTGGGTTACATTGAGCCAATTGCATGATCATGTTTTGATACTGAGTTGATTGTGGGTTACATTGAGCCAATTGCATGATCATTCTCAAATTACACATTAGGAAAGCTTAACAATGCTTTCATTAATGAAGTTCATTGATTTAAACATTGGACTCAATGAGTTATTGAGGTTGTTATTAAGAAAACCTAATGGATTTGTGAAACTCCCAATATCTTAAGTGAACTATGATTGCCATCAAAACCATTTTCAAGAGATTTCCTATCATTCATTTCCATTCCATCATTGTTATCTTAAAACACCAAAAATATAGTATCTTAGGTTTGTTTTCATTGCATTTAGTTTAGGCACTATTCATTTAAATCTTAAAAACCCAAACGCCATTTCATTGCATTGCATGGCATTTAGTCTAGCTTAGGTAATTAATAAAGGTTCCCAAAAGTGAAACGACCTGAGTTTGCACTATACTGCATAGCTTGGATTTATTTTTGATTGAGAACCTCAAGGCAAATGACAAAAGACTCTCGTCAACTTGTCTCTTCCATATTTCTTCATCATTTTGGCATTAAAATAGGGAGGAAATTAATATAAAATTCGTCTAAAATATAGCCCTTAGGCATTCCTCTACCTATTTTGCCATTCTACACCGTATCGGGTACTTTTTTTTAGTCCTGACTTACCCGGTACCACCGGGACATGTCCTGGCACCATTTTCTCATCTTAATTAACTACATATATGGTGCCATCTTAGAGGAGCATAGATAAAAATAATTAGCTCTAGTGACAGGCTATTTAACCTTACTGAGTCACGCAGTAGAGATTTTACTATAACGGGTAGACAAAGGATTGTCTAAAATATTCCCATACTACGTTTTGATTTTTATGTTATCCATAAATATCTTCTGCTGACTTAGCGTGATGACTCGTAGGTGTCATGATTGCATTTGGTGACTCAGTATGATAACTCAGCGTCGTCATGATGGTCTTTAGATATTTTCTTTCTCTTTTTCCTAGAAATATTATTAAATAATACTTAATCAAGGTTACCTTCTCCGAATTCTTTCTATCGGCTCATAACTCCATTGATCTGTTGATAAGTCTCATTATTTGCATACATTTTTAGCCCTAAACTCATGCTTTTGCCATCTATATTTGCATACTTTGGGCATAATTAGCTTCCATTGTGCATAAGAGTTGGTGAGAGGAATTGTGAGGTTTTACAGGTGTTTTTACATGTTTTTATATGATTTTATATGTGTGTACTTTTGATCCCTGCTTTGGTGTGAATTTCAGGGAGTTTCAGTTCTGTCTGAAGCGCCACAGCGGATTTGGGAAGGCGCCACGGCGGATTTCCAAGGGGACTCTAAGTAAAAAGCGCCGCGGCGGATGGACAGAGGTGCCACGGCGGATTGGTATTTACATGAAGCTCAGGATCACTAATCAAAACGGCACCGTACAAGCCAGGCGTCGCGGTGGATGGACGAAGGCGCCGCGGCGGATGACGAAAAATTCCAGATTTAAATGTAGAGTCACGCGCTTCAACCGAGAGAGCAGATTCCAGTTCCTCATTCATCTCCAGACGCGATTATCTTGTTCTCTCCGCCTTCTCTCAATTCCTTCTTCCATTTTTGTCCAAATTCATCATTTTGACCGATCAACCATGAATCTTTCATCAATTCTTGCTGTTTCTACCCTAATCCAGAGTATGAGTAGCTGAATTTCCAAGTTTTCCTAGCAATGAAGCTTACCTGAGTTCATAGAGCTGAACAGGGAGTCGTTTCAGATCTATTTTCCACTTTCTATTCTAAGATTCATTTGTTTCAGTTGAACAATTGTTATTAGAATGAAGGTTGAGTGATTAGATTTATGTTTCTTGGAATTTAGATCTGATTGAACATTCAGATGTGAGTTGTGTCCTTGATTCAGTTGAATAGAGGATTCTCTGTTGATTTGTAGATCTAATTCGTTTTTACTTAGATTGTTGTTCTGTAAATCTGAATTTTGATTGAATAAATTGATGAGTCACAGTTGTGATCATCCTTAGAGAATTGCAACTTACTTCTCAAGTGTTCTTGTCAATTGATTTTTCTTCTCACCAGAGCAAACAATGAATCTAGTAAGATAGTTGTTTTTTATCTGTGATTAGAGAGATTTGAGCAGTAGCTGAATCTATCCATTTAATTGACATTAAGAGACTCCAAATTATAAGATTGAACAAGGAAGGTTGGATAAATTGCTAGGGGAACTACTATCTCTGATCTGAATCTTCTTTTGCATTTTACCTTTCATTAGATTTGTTTCTTGTTTCAATTTTTGTTTTCTAAAACTCAAGCTTTCATCTTGGTAATTTGATAATTAAAAGTGAATTGTTAAGAATTGAAATACAACTTAAGGCTCCTTGAGAAGAATGACCTAGGTAGTGCCTCACTTGCTGCATTTCCCTAGTAAAACTTTGATTACCTAGCGACAAGGTTTATCATCTGTCTCTGGGTTTGATGCTTTTCCTTTCATCACGGGAAATTCCTCTAATTTTTCTCGGGTCAAAAGTCAAACAGCAGATAGCTATTTTGACTTTCCCCGGATATGGTATAAATAGGCTTTAAATTTAATTAAAGCTAACCTTGTCAGTTTCTGGGGACGGAATTAATTTTACAATCTGTGTAAATTCCTCAACTACTGTTCCCCAGTTTTTCCTGATTATTTGAGGCCGTCTAGTAGCTTAAATAATTCAATTTAAGTTACTATCTCAAATTTTCCAAAACCCTGGAATGACTTTAGGGCATTTTCATCATTTCCAGCCTTATATCGGCTTCGGGATCCTATTCCCATTTTTCTGGAATTTTTCTAAGTCATTTGGGCCCTTTTAGCTAACTTTGAGCATTGGCTGACCAGAACTTTTATTATTTACAATTAGGTCCTTGTTAGCCTAGGAATCTTTTCTTTGCAATTTGGTCCCTCCTTAGGCCTAACCTTCGGAACCATCTCTTGCAAGTTTCTGGCATAACTTCTGGTCCTTAGTCGCTTCCAATTCCTCATTTTTTTAGTCTCCAAACACTATTATTTTGCACATTTGCCCTTGGAAAACCTCTTTTTTTCCTTCCAAGGAATCTCTGAGACTTTCGTTGCATTGGACTCAGTAATCATCCTTTCCTTGTGTTATTACTTGTATCTATGAGCCAAAATTTGGGATGTTACAATATGCAAACAAATGCTCCTTGAGTTTAACAGGGTACTATAGAATACTGAAGGATAATGAGAATTTGATGATATAAGTCCTCTTCTGATGCTGTCTGAATTATTAAGAGACAGCAAGGACTACAGAGTCCTAAGATAAGGCAGGCTGGCAAGTTAATGGGCTTTAAAGATGAGCCAGTACCTAGGAATTTGAAAGGCACAAAGAAAGGAAAGTGGTCTAAGGAAGCTAAAACTAAGGGCTAAAGAAATATGGAAAGGCTAAGAATTCCAGGAGTTGACGGAAATGATTGAGTAAGGCCTAAGAAGACAATACTGATACTTGTGATCAGTCTTGGGGAATAATCAGTCAAGTTACTAGTTGAGTAGAGGTGACTTATTTTATTACTCAACTCTATAGTCTAGAGTCTCCTAGAGATCCTAAGATGGCTTAGATTGATGATAGTATTCCAGGGTCATGACGGATCTTGAAGAGGCTTACGGTAGAGCGCAGTAGCTCCCGAGGTTATGGTAGACCAAGCCTAAGAGAAAATGACTGAGCCATAAGGCTAAGAGTACAACACCTCTTTGGGAAGACTATGACCAGAGATGAGTTTAAGACACTGAAATCTCGTTCAGTAGTGGGCTAATATAGAGAGAGTACCCTTGACTTGTTCTAGACACCTTTATTGTCAATTAGACTGAGCTCAATTCTGTTCTAGTCAATGAAGAAAAGAAAGGAGATATGCCCTTAAAGTAAAGAGGAATGGCAAGGTATACAGCAAAGAATAGATAAAGGCCGTATTAAGAGAACCCAAAATGCCATTGTACAGTAAAATACTAAGAAGACAGGTATATTGTCGTGGTATTATTATGAAAGAATAAACCTAAAGTATAGGAAGAATGTGAGTAGTGGTGACAAAATGCTTAAAAGCAAAGGCCATGCTCATGTGAATGACGAAAAAGTATAAAATGACAAGTTATGTAAGTATGAAGTCCAGGGTTGAAACCTGAAACTGAGGTATAATGAAAAGTTGAAGAGGTCAGAGTTAAGTATAATTGGGGATATTCTCCTTAGTTAACCTCTCATTAAAAGTAAGAATAGAGGGTTAACTCGGAATTTCAAGGACAAAATTCTTTTGAGAGGGGGAGAATTGTAACATCCCAACTTTTGGACCTAGAAGTACCAGAAATAGCCTGAATTGGATAGGCTACTAGACCCCTTTTGAGCAGAAGTCCCAAAGATGAGAAAGGAAGCCAAAGCAATTTTAGGAACTAAACTACAAAGTTCAAGTATAATTAAGGCTAGAGGCTCCAATAAAGTCTCAAAGGCCCAGAGACAAAAAAGAGAGTAGAAACAAGCCAAGGGTTAAGTTAGAAACCTCAAAGAGAGGATTATATGAAGTTAAGTCCAAGCAGGGACTAAACCGTAAATTTAGAAAGTTATGACCAACAGGGGTAAAAGGGAAAGAGTATACAGAGAATTACAAGAAAATCTCAGAAAATGGGAAATAATATTTTAAGACTCTTCTGTGAAGAGAAAAGACGAAAATACCCCTGAGACAGCTTAAATGGAATTTATGACATTGTGGCCGATAAAAAGTATATCGTTTAATGTAATTATTTGAAATAGCAAGAAACCTCAAAAATGTATGTAAAAATGAGATTAAATGGTTGAAAGGTTGTACTAATTTATAAAATTAGTCCTGCAACCAAAAGGCCAATGGAGTGGCTTTAATAAATTAAAGAGCCGGTTATGCCGATAAAAGGGTATTTTAGTAAATGAATTTTTATGCAAGGCTTAAAGGAAGTGTTATGACCTAAAAAAATTGATAGATACTTTCTAGAATTAAAGGGAATTTATGGAGTAAACAGAAAATTTTTTGACCTTCAAAAGGCCATAAAGAAAGCTGGAGAAACGTGAGCCAAGTAAATTCGGAGGAAACTTAAGGATTAAGTTTTGATCCACCAGCTAGGATCTAATCTCCCTTCTCCTCCACCACATTTGTGACACTTGGCATCTTCTAGAAGGATGAGGTAAGGATGATGCAAGAAGATGATGCAATGGTGATGTAAAAGTCAACTTGAAGTTTCAAAATTGCCCTTACCCTTTCTATTAGCCACCAAGGGCATTTTAGTCCATTCAAGCCAAATTTTTGGCTATAAATAGGCACTCCCTCTCCTCACATTTCAGCCAAGCAAGGGACCATAGGGGAAACTCTGCTGCTCTTGCATTTAGAGAGAGAAAGAGCTATTTCTACTCAGAGAAAATCCACCTAAGTTCAAGCTTCAAGATCAAGGTATGTGATGGATGTAGCATCTGATTTGATGTCTATTTTGAATTAGTTGATATTTGTATCTGATTATGAAATTTGGCATGCTTAAAGTACACTCTGTATGATTTAAATCCATGGGTAGAAAAATTCATTTGGATATGTGTACGATTTATGGCAATTTTTCAAAGTTAGGGTTTGAAATCTGGAAACAGTGTTTAACCTTTGGAAGAGTGTCGAGTTCCGTACAATTCTGGTACTATTCAGCATAGAATTAGTTCCTAAAACTATTTTTCCTTTAAATTTAACTTAAGGAGGTTTTAGTGAGACTTAGAACCACTCAATTTTGATTTTTCTAGAATTAATTATGAATTTTCAAAGTTGAGCAAAAATTCTGGAATTTCTGCGTGAACAGTACCTGCGAAGCAAAATTTTCAGATTTGATCCTCTTGAATCTAAGACCATCTAAAGTGGTCCTAATTGACAAGAAATGGATCTTAAAGATGGGAAATGATGAGATTTATGTTAGAAAAGTTAGAAAGAAAACCCTAAAAGCAAGAGAAAGGGTTGAGGTTCAAGAGAGCTAGTCTTGAATATTATGTAATCTAGTGGTCCTAATAGATTATATGCTCATTGTGACTATGTTGAGGACCTTTGGAACATCCAAGAGGATGTTTGGTGATGTTTACCGAATGCCCACATGGTTGGAAAGTCAAGATAGTCAAAGGAAAAGTAAGAGGAAAGCTTGAGATGCAAGGTAGTGAACTTACCTATTGTCATTGCTTGATGTTGTATGCTTGTGTGTTGCAGTGTATATGTTATTGAATGTTATTATGACATGTTTTAGCTGCTGTAATTGGTATTCATGATGAGTAGATTATGTCTCTATGGCCATGCATCAAGAAGGTAGCTTTAAGCATGCTAATATGTCACTAATTAACAAGAGAATAAACAAGTTATGTGTAGTGCATTAGCATCCATCTAGCATGATTAATATGGTATTGTTTGTTACTGAGATTCCCCTGAATCTCACCCCTCCCTAACCAACCATTTAGGTCAATCAATGATGAACAATAATGGCATGAGAAGCAAGGAGAAGAAAGTGGAGAATTATTGATGTTAATGAATGATATTATTATTCAATGTGTAATTCTCCTATTATGTAATTTATGTTGTGGATGCCAATGATACCATTTATTTAATTATAACGCTTATGGCATGTATAGAAATGTATGAGCATAAATGGGAAAGAGTAAGCCCATATTATGTATGCCAAGGAAATACAAAGAATTAAAGTAAAGAGATGTTAAGAGATAAAACGTAGATCCTAGAGCAGTAAGTTTGACCTATCAAATGAATGAGTTAAGTCACAAGATTTGGCAGATTTATAGTACACGTCCCAAGCTTTAAAATGAGAGATAGATCACCTCAATTGGATGTGTACACAAGGAGATACAAATTTCCAAATTTGAGACACAGAATCTGAAAGTTTCAGATTTATGAAATGAATAGTAATATTTATTGATTAAACTGTTTGAATTGGGCAAAGATAAGCCCAATTGGATATTTTTTCCTTAAAGATCATCGAAATAGCTTTTCGTAGAACTTTAGAACATCTCAATATGATTTTTATGGAATTAGTTTTGAATTTTTGAAGTTAGAACTGTAATTTGGAAATTAAACAGTAAATAGTAACCCGAGTAATTATGTTGAAATTTTGAATCCACGGGCTTGTGTCATGATCTGCTTGAACCATAACACTTACGAATGCATGCTCTGAGAGGTTAAAGGTAGGACATTTCAAAAGTCGTGGGTACTCTTGGTATCAATTTACAACCGAAGGAGGTTTCCACATCCTCAACTCATCCTTGGTCCTTATCTTCCCAAAGTGATACCATATTCTTAAGATCCCTAGGAGACTTTTGACCATAGGACTAAGTATAGTCACCTCCTCTCAGTTGGTCACCTAACTGATAATTCTCCAAAACTGTTCCAAGAACCAATACCGTTCTTTTAGGCTTCATGTCAATTCCCTAGGCCACCTATTTGTCTCTTTAGGTGCCTAAGCCAATCTGTCTTAGGAGTTCTCTTATTCCTCTAGCTGCTCTTACCGTTTCTTACTATTTTAGAACGTTACAGAGAGAGGACTAATGTAACTTCTCTTTCCTTTACTTCACCTTTCAGTAGGAGCATACTTTAACATGCATAATGCCTGGCATTTTAAATGCAAAGAGGGCAAGCTCTTGCTAGTTGCTATTTTTGTAGCATGCCAACCAGACATCTCATCCCTAAAAAGGAGCCTCTCTTTCTATTCGCAGTTGCTTTTGGAAGTCATAGGGAGAGGACTTTGAGGTTCTTCCTCTTTCTACTTGCTCTAGTACTCTGCTAAGCTCAGATACATCTAAGCCTAGCTTCGTTCTTGGCTAGTCATACTTTTATTGGGTAAGGTCAACTCCGCTTGCCTTGCCTTAGCTGCTTCCCTTTCCTGCTCGGATAGGGTACCTTGCTCCATCTTGAGCAACATAAATTTTAATCTGGAGGACCAATTCCCACCCTATCTAGGAAAACTCCTAGCCAAGACCTTATCCCCTGAAAAATGGTGCCTCTCAACCTAAACCCTAAGCAACTGAGTATCTCTTAACATTAAAGGGAATATGTCAACCTCTAAGCTAGTTCCCTGTATAGCTATCTGTCTCGTCCTCTTCTTCTTGATTCTTAAGATATTTCACTAGGGCTCTCCATCTTGACTTCACTATCTCAAAGTTCCTATTTATCTATTCTAGGACTTGAGATAGCTACTCTATCATAGTACCCTGGCCCTAACGAGACTATAAGAGTTTGTCTAGCTTAGGTTGCCACTTATACCTTCTCAATGGTGTAAAGACTCAACCCCTAACTATCTTATTTAACTCCTTATCATTGCTTTTTTTTTTTAGAAGGAATCTGGTAACTCTAAATAGTGGCTACTGCTCTCTTCCTTAAGTCTACTTATCTTACCCTCTACGACCTCTAAAAGTCGTTATGCCTCGTTGAGATACCTCCTCAACATCTGAGAGTTATTGTGTTTATTCGTTGTGACTAGAATCCTTGTTTGCAGCAATGGAAGTTACTACCTCCTTTCGTAATCACTCTATATTCATTCATCACCACTAGTTCCCTTACTTTATCATGACGAAACACTCTTTTCTCTTAACCTCTGCTAGTCTTACGTAGCTTCACTCATCATACCTTTGCTTGTCTGGGCATCCGTTACGAAGTTTAACTTAACTTCTGGATTTAACTCCATTTCTCTTAGGGGTAGGATTAGGGTTTTGTCCTTGCCATTATGGGACGACAACCAATTCAATCCAATTACCCCATCAACTTCATGGAAGGCATATATATGAAGTTTAAGGCAATATAACAGTGCTCATAACCAACTATACAGTTTAAGCACACATTGGATGTAATTATCCTATTATGTGTTGGTATGGACACATCTATATCATACGGCAACATATTCATAACCAAGCTGAGTCCTTTAGCTCAAGCATACAAAATAAAAGAATGACTAGTGTCACATCCAATAATTATCCTATTATGTGTTGGTATGGTTGAGCTTTCTTGATTGTTATGTGGCTGCTCTATGTAGTATCTTGCTTTGGCCTTTGCATGTTTGAGTTTGCCAAATGATAAGCATGTTAGTTCACCAATAGTAGCTAATATGATCATGCATAATAATGATGCTTGCTTGGTGCTATAGTTGGTTAATTTGCTACTGGGATTTTCAAAAATCTCATCCTCCAAAAATAATGTAACATTTTAGGGCCTAAATCCTCCAAGGGAAAGCTACAGATTGAAGGCTAATTTGTGGGGTTTAGCCATAAAAATTCGTGAGCTCATTTTGGTTATGTAAATATTAAACTAACAGTGCTAGAAGCACACTGACACTGACTGGTTCACGTGACTTTTTGATTATGCTCCCGAACGCTTTTAATCATGAAATTTGTAATGATGAAAGATAACGTCCTGAGCTTCAATTTGATAGCTAACAAGTTAAAAATGGCCTAGTATACGATTTATAATGATTTTTCAAAGTTAGTCAGAATCTGGGAATCAAGGTTTTTGGCAAATGGACAGTGTTGCTTTTCTCAAAAACCTGATGCTTTCTCATAAGGAAGTGGACAATGAGATTATTTTTTCTTGAAAGGGGACTTAAAGAGCTTTAAGTACAATTTTGAATCACCCCAATTGGATTTTTGTAGAATAAGTTATGAAGTTTTGAATTTGGGCCAGAAAAGCTGGATTTTTACCTGATGAATAGTAAAAATCTAAAATTTAGCGTTTTTATGGTAAAAAGTGAGCCCAAGACCATCCAATGTGATCTAAAATGATTTTGAAAGGAACCTAAGTTAATAAAATAGTAAGGTGTGACAACTAGCACCCTAATTAAACATTGCAATCACTGGGGAGTTACTATTTATAATAATCGTGCCTTAGATCATTTCCGGAGACTTCTGAGTTTCTTCTCCTGTGATGGCAAATACTCGTCCTCAGGTGCACGGCCTTGCCTTTTCTGTACTCTATGGATATTCTCTTAAGAAGTGTCTAGGTTTACCGTAAGCATAGCAGATATTATGTCGGGCCCTATATGGTTTGTTACCGTGATTCTTACCACAGGTTGGGCATTCCTTGCCATTTGAGGGCTTGCCTCCCTTCTTGTTCTTTTGATTGTCACATGGCCTCTTCCTCTTCCTATTCGCATCAAAAGAGGTGCCACCCTGATCTCCCTTCTCTAACTTGGGAGTAGGCTCACTCATCAAATGATGGTTTAAGCTATTCTTTGTAATTCGACAGGCCTCAACTACCTTATTGAAGTGCTCGAACTACCTGGAAGCAATCATCTCCCTTAAGGACTGCTTTAGTCCTCTGACCATCTTTTTGGTCATCCACCTCTCATCATCTTGGTAACACAGGTAACTGGAGTAGTAGGAGAGACAGATAAACTTAGCTAAATACTCATCAAATGACTTGTTATCCTTCTACTTCAGGGTTAGGAATTCCGCTTCCCTTTCATCCTTGATTAACCGCACAAGTACATTTCATAAAACTACTCCAGGAACACTTCCTATGTCACTCCTGTGTTCCGAGCATCCAGAAGAATCTTGGTATTCTTCCACTAATGATCAGCATCCTTTTCTAGCTAGTAAATAGCCATTTGGGCTTTCTGCTTACTCAAACAGTCTAGAATTTTGAAAATCTTTTCCAAGCAAATGATCCAGTCCTTTGCTACTTGGATGTCAATCACTCCATCGAAGGATGGTGGATTGTGCTTGCAAAAGTGAGTCATCCACTGCTGGACGCTGTCGGGGTCTACTGCTGGCATTACCTATCTAAGTAAATGTTTTGTTGCTTGTGCTGCTGGGGTTTCTTCCTCTGGTTGCCTCTTATCAAGGTTAGCCACTGCCACTACTACCGCTGTTACTATTACGTCATCCTTTTTTGTTCCTGGCTAGCTTGTGCCGCCCTCATTTCTTTAATACCCTTTTATTGCGATTCTAACCGATCAAAAATTAATCGTAGCAGATCAGGAGGGACCTTTACGTCGTGTCCTGAGGGTCTTTCCAGTAAAGCGTTTTATTAGGTTCTAACCAATACGCTAACTTAACGAATAGCATAATAGAGGAATAAGAAAATAAACAACATGCTTGGATTTCATTTAACAACATATGCATTCATAATACATCACTCAAGGATCAATCCTCAGTCACAGCAATATAGTTTAGCATTCATAGCCATCAAGCAGGCCAGACTAACCTACTCAAGTTAGCTGTATCAAAACAAGTCCTACATCAGTTGTACGAGGATCTGACTATCTAAAAATAAGGAATCTTAATAAAGTTTTCAAGGTACTGGATGTTCGTCTCATAAAGATCCACTATCTGATTCAGGCGACAGAACTCATATACCCAGAAGGGTAAATATGGAAGCATGTTCGTCTCATAAAGATCCAGTCCTTGGTGTCTAGATAAGGGTTACCTAATCCTTGAGTCTGATATAACACCTTTACTCCCTGAAGGTATTTTAGGTAAATGTTTAGGTCTTGCTGATCCTCATCTTTCCTGATATGTTGACCCAAGAATTCCAACTTCTCTCTTAGCTGATCCTGACTACGGATCTTAGGCTCTGTCAGAACAAGGATAGGTACTGTGGGTGTCAGGGGTATCCCTGGCTTAATACTAGGTCCGGGGATGTTGCTTGGGTGTACACTCGGGGTAACAAGCTGTCTGTGAGACTGAATGTTAAAACTAGGGTCTACTGGTTCCTAATACAAATCAGTTGTGGGATCCACCGGGTCACTAGGTACTGGAAGGTGCATTAAATCCTCAATAGTAACCCCTAAAAGGTTGGCCCTATGCTCTGGATAATTGTTGGACTCTTTTGTTGAGTATCCTGGGCTAGCAATCCCCATAGTCCATCCCACCGGATCCGTTTTGGTGAGATCGGTCATGTTAACTTCCCAATCATTGACTGACTTCTCGGATCTAGCATTCCAATCCATTGTGTTTTCCATCTCAACTCCTACAACAATATGTCAATTTTCCTTTTAACTGACACATTAACTAAGCAGAGCATTTTACCCCATACCAGAACCTCCGCTCTGATACCAAAAATATCACACCTTACTAACAAATCTACTTAGGGTTTAATTAAAGCCATTTTAGACCACATTGGATGGTCTTGGGCTAAAAAAATCCATGAAAAACGTTGATTTTCGGATTTTTACTGTTCATTAGGTAAAAATCCAGTTTCCTGGCTCAACTTCAAAAATTCATAATTTAATCTAGAAAAATCGAAATAGAGTGGTTAAAAATTATATAAAAACATATTTGAATGCTCTTTCAAGAAAAAATAATCTTATGAACCAATTCCATTTGAAAAAGTGCCAGATTTTTGTGAAATTCACCTCTATCCATTTGTAAAAAATCCTTTTTCTAGATTCTAAACCTTAATTTTGAAAAATCATTCAAAATCGTGTAGCTGGTCATTTTTAACGTGCTTCCTTTCAATTTGAAGCTCATGATGTGAACTTTAAGCATACCAAATTTCGTATTGAAAACCGTTTGGTAACTTAATAAAACGTGGCTCTAATTTGACATCCTGATTAGGGATTATAGCTCCAACCATACATGCTTATACATAACCAAATATAAATATTTCCTCATGGCCCTTCACCATATTAATCCTTGGATCTGCAACCTCCCTTTTGATGATTCAATCCCTAAAATATTAGTTACATATGGGTGATGAGATTCCAATGAAATCCCAGTAGCAAGATCAATCAACCAAAACATTAATATGCATCAATTACAAGCATTCCAACTTTTTGCTATAAATAGGGAACTACTTTACCTCATACATGTAACACTCTAACATGCAATAATCAAGGCACATAAAGCAAGGAGTATAGCTACACAATCATCATCATCATCATTTAGCTCAACCACATAATAGCATATGAAACTGCATAGCAATCAATGCAACACTCAACATTAAGGTCAATTAAATCTTACTACCTTGATCCAATGCTCTTTGATTTTCTTGTTCTTCTTTCTTTCTTCCACAAATTCCAAACCCTAACATGGCAATCCACAAAAAGGGCAGCAAGAATCATCAACCATTCCACATAAAAATGTTGATATGTTGCCATATGACTTGTGTGTTTACACTCCTACTAGCACTAGAATTGTAACCTCTAGTGCATGTTTAGATTGTATTATCTAATATGCACATTATTACATTATTCTTAACCTGATATGTATGCCGTTTTACAATATTGATGTCATAATTGGCCTAAACTAGTTGTCATCTAATAGCATACTCCTCGATTATAAGAACAAAACCCTAGTCCTCCCTCTAAAGGAAACGATCTCTTATTCAAAGGTGAAATTAAATTTTATCACTGAGGCCTAAGTGAATAAGTGTCTAAGGTAGGGTTGCCAGGGATACTTAGTACTCTTCTTAGTACAAGTAGAAATAGAAGAAGGGATAGAAGAGATACTTGTAGTAGGGGATTTCCCAAAAGTCTTTTTGAAAGAAATCAGCAAATTGCCACCAGAAAAAGAGGTAGAGCTCGCGATCGATCTAGTACCAAGGATAGAACCAATATCAAAAGCTTCATACTGAATGGCTCCGCATGAGATGACAGAGTTGAAAAACTAGATATAAGAGCTACTAGAGAAAGGCTTCATCAGACCCCCTATCTCCCTAGTGTGTTTCACTACTATTTGTTGAGAAGAAAGATGGGAGCCTAGGATTGTGTATAGTTTATAGGGAGTTGAATAAGGTAACAATAAACAATAAGCACTGATTGGACCAGAATGTTGCCTTCCCGGTCATCAAGAATGTGATCGCACAAGATAATGCAGTATAGGGCACAATAAGTTGTTCTTCTAGAGGAGCACTTTATTGGAAATCCTAGATTAGATTGGTTATCAAAAACATGTTAATTTAGGTAAAGAAAAGGGGGCTTGAAATGGTAAAACAATGGTGCAATAAAGGTAAAATGCAAAGGAGTAAATCTTGTTGGTCTTTTAAATAAATGAAGGAATGCTTTGGATTAAAGGGAAAGTATAATGAGATAGACTCTTGATAATGAAAACTTAGCTATCGTTGCTCTTAAATTGATATGGGAGTTTTGGAAATCTCTATGTCTGATAAAAACCCCAAGCAATCACTTGGGTCCAATGCTTTAATTAATAAAAACTTACTTAGGTCAAAGTTAATCAACACCTCTTAAAACATTATTAAAAACCACTTAGACTGTAATTGAATGAATGATGCAAGTGCCCTCAAAGATTATCAATCAACAACCACAGAATACTAAGTAAACAAATTAATTTACCAATGATCATCGATAATCAACCGACCATAAAGATTCAAAACTGCTATATTCAAATAGATAATTCAACATTAAATATCATCCAGTCCAAATACAATAGTCTAAACACAAGATTTACAAATCTATAATCAAGTCTTACATAAGTGTAGAAATTCCTAAATCTAGAAATGTCCAACACAAATTTAAGCACATATTTAGACTAAGAAAACTCTCCTATTACATTCTTGAGCTCAAGCTTTGTCCTCTATCACCAAGAGGCTAATGATTTAGCCTCTCATGTCTTCAAACTTTTCACAATCCCTTCAGGTGTTTTCAGCCATGAATAATGCTAAAAAGAGGGTTGGAAAAATGGAGAAGAAGGTGGTGGAAGTGATTTAATTGGTTTAGAATCGCATAAAAGGTTGGACGAATGAAGAAAAATGGAAGTTCTTGGTATGGGATCAATGAAGTCTTGAGAGAAAATCGTTGAGGCTTCTATCCTTACAAATCTATAGAATAGAGGCTCCCTGGTTCATGGTGGCTGCTTCCTTTAAGTCTAGTTATAGAATAACCTATCCCAAAACATACAGCTCCACTAAACACAATCAGGTCGTGACTTGGGAAAGTGATGTCGTGACCTCATGAAGCCATGTCGTGACCTGGGAACATAGAGATACTCAATCTTGACCTAGCTCTAAAACTCACAGCTTCACTGTAAAAGCATCTAGGTCGCGACCTCAGAAGTCTAAGTTGTGACCTAGGGACATAGAAACACTCTAATCTTGTGTTTTGGCTCTTATGAATCTGTGGCTCCTTCAATTCTCCATTTTAGGTCTTAAATCCTCTTCCAAATGACTGAAAATAACACTAAAGAGCTGTGTAAAGATGAAACTGATTAAAGATCAAGGCAATTACAGTTTGGACGAGATAAATGACCTTTTTTACCCTTAAACCAACATAATACAATACATGAATTCATATAATCAAAAGGATATAAATGCATGCAAAATGAGGGCAAAAGTGTTACAAAACATCAGAAAATACTTAAGAAAACTATGTAAAGATTGGATTCTATTAATCCCCTATACTTGAACCTTTGTACTCCTGGACAAGGACTTGAATCATTCCAAAGAAAGTACAAGCACAATCAAGGAAACCAGCATGCTCAGAAATGATCTCAAGAACCAATCAATCAATATCTGTTTGGAGAATAAAAATGATAACATGAACAATGCCAAGTAATTAGATACAAGATATAATTGACTCTAAATGCATGAATACTAGAGATTTGGTCAAAGGGTGTATGTGTTTAACTCACTCATCTCTCCTCATTGGGGTTCTTTTCACTCAAAATTCAAGTAGCAATCACCCTACTATAAGCTTGTAAGAGCTTTAAGATCTCCACTACCATTTAGCATTTATGTAAAGAATCAAGAGGATTTTTAAGGTTGTAATAATGGAAAGACTATATGGAATGGAAATATGGTGAGATCGAGTGTCATGAATTAAAGTAATGTGAGTCAAATATCATCTAGTCTTAAACAAAGAAGTTCAAATCTTAACCTTCTACCACCATAGGAATACTTTATTCAACTTTACTTTGTTACTATAGCTTTTATGTATATATATATATGTACTCTCTTTTTTTCACTTTTCTTTTTGCTTTCTTTCTTTCTTTCTTCTTCTTTTCTCCCTTTTTTTTGGATTCAAAACTAAAATTCCCGATAAAAACCCATGAATGTTAAGAAATCTCAATTATTAAGATAAAATCAACTCAATTAAAATTGTGGTTCAAATACCCGAGATGTAAATGAAATGAAAGAAAGGAAAGATCAAAAGGGTCAAACAATGGATAGATGTTTGTGGATTGTGTTTGGGTAAAAAGGTGTAGAAAAGAATGCCTCTATCATAGTTAAAGTCATAAATGCATACGTAATTTTGACCAAGAGGTAAAACAGATTTTGGAGAATGCATACCACATAAATAATCACTCAATTTTGGAATCAGGGCTCAAGAATATCCTTCTAACAAGGGTTTCATATCTCAATTGCTCATACACAAGGTTTCAATCAACATGCATTAGTCATAAGGCATTAGGACACATATCACAAAATAGAACCTTAGGATGATGATTAAAAAGATCAAAATAGTTACTTAAAAACATACTTGGATCTCAAAAGTACCCATAAAATCCTAGAGAACTCATTTTCAAAATCCAGAATTCTTAGAAGGTCAAAGATGGGAATTTTTTTTCTTAGAAAACTATTTGATGCAATAAGGTTGGATTAATAGACAATGATTTGCTTGAAAAACAAGCAAAGGTAGCTTAAAAAGGTTCCTTCTATACAGCTTTATATAAAGCAAAGAGAAGGAAAAAAGATGCACAGAAAAAGGATCCAGGTCATGACCTGAAACAATGAGGTTACGACTTGAAGTCACATAAAGCACCAAGTCTAGTTGAGGATTAGGTCGCGACCTAAAATTAGTGAGGTCACCACTTGAAGACATAGAGAGCCTTCCCCTATCAAAACCGCATCTCAAGTTGCGACCTAAAATAGTGAGGTCGCAACCTAAAGTCACAAAAAGCTACCAAAACAAAAATTTTCAAAGACAGGCACATTCTAACAAGTAACCTTTTTAGCAAGCATCAACACAATCAACAATGATCCAATTCACAGCAATTCACCATTCAAAATCAATTCAAAACTAAAGAATGATGATGAAGATTAGATTTTAAAAAAAAATTAAACAAAATTTTTCCAAAATAATAAAGCAATACTAGAGCAAATGCAACAAGTGATAGAAGCCCTTCCCCCATACTTAAACATGGCAGTGTCCTTACTATCAAAGGGAAAGGAGAAAAGAACAACAACAACCATAATACATAAGAAACACAACCTATTCATTGAAATAATGTCTTAATACATCAAAGGTATAGCTTTAAGTACAAAGCTTGCAGTAAGATACTCAAGAACAAAAGAAAAACACACAAAAAAATTCTAGTAGCAAAATACTCAATCTTCCTCCTCTCTTCTTTCCTTTTCTACTTCAACTTCCTCTCCTACCATTTCAGCAATAGCAGCTATAGCACCAGAGGATTGTCCCAAACCCTTATTGAAGTAGCTTGTGGCAGGAATGGAGCTCTACTAAAAAGCTTGCTTGTAACCCAGAGGAAAAGCGACCTTAAGAGCTTTGGCCATTTCCAGCATCAAAGGGTCTATAAATCTTTGCCTTCTACACTCATTGGCCAAAGCAAGAGCCTTTTGCCCCTAAAGTTGCTTACCTATACTAGCCACTTATTGACTAAGAGCAGTAATCTGTTCACTCAAGTAGGCGAGGGTGATACTAGAGCCACCCTCAGTTGTCTTCTCTTTAGGCTCCTCCTCTACTACCTTCTTTCCTCTCCTTCTACTTTTGTTGGTCTTCAAAGCAATATAGCATCTAGTAGTGGTAGGCTCCAGGGTCAGGTCAGTCTTATGTGTTGGTATCCCATTCATTGTACACAAATCAGTGATTAAATACGGGAATACCAAGAGGGTCTGGATATTGTTAACATAATGTGAAATATGGTCAAAGGCTATGATACCAATATCAAACAACTGCTTAGTCATTAGAAGATATAGTAAAAGGGTGCCCTCTTCGAAGACATCAGAGATATGAGTTGTCAGCATCACATTATAAGACATAAAGGTCAACTAAATCCTGGCCTCATTGTTTATGTTCTTATGCTCAAAGAAGTTCCTCCTATTTTCCTTAATGGTCTAGCTAGCTCCCTCAACTCCTATGGTTTGAAAGACCTCATTGCAAGGGACTTTATCAAGTCTGGTCTTAAAATGCTAGAAGTGGCAATTAGGAATATCAGGCAGCTTGTAAAAAGACTCAACCATAGCATGATTAAAATAACACTCCTTCCTCCTAAAGGTGATCCCCATGCGCCTTTGCATAGCACAACAAGTGTAGAACTCTCTCACTAATGTCAAATTGACCTTATTCCTCTTCTTCATAAGCTCCCTAAAGCCTTACTCCATAGTAAGCTTGTAAAAATTGTACTCGTTGGTTTTCAGAAAGTGCCTTTCTTGTACCACCCCCTATTTGCAAACATGCTAACTACTTCTATCATCGTGAGTTGGGATTTATTGCAGGAGCTATGCCTTTGGAAGTATATGGGTTCTTTGTCTGAGGCATCTGAATACAAGGCCAAATAACACACAACAAAACAACAAAATAAACACAAAACCAAAGCAACCCAAAACAAAAGAAGACGAAGCGTAATACTAAAATTAGAAGACCTGCACTCCCTTAAAGATTCTAAATGATCAGCCACTTGCTAGACTTACCTTGGAAAGACCTTAATGCTTGGAATTGGAAGGACTTTCATCTTAAAAACCATTGGAAAATCTTGTTAAGGTTCAAGTTTTGTAATTGCTCAAAAGTAATTTCTTTTAAAGCTATTTCAGGTTAAAGTCAAAATTCATCAAGAAATTGTAGTCAGCACACAAAAAGGGGTGGGTCAGTAGTTTAAAACCTTCTCTGTGCACGTAAGTTGTGATCTGAAGCAGTGAGGTCGTGAGGTGAATCCCAGAATTTTGAAAAGTTACAGGAAGTCCAGAATTCAAAATCTAGTATATCTAAAACCAGTTTTTTGTAGAATTTACTATTCCAAACAGTTTTAAAACCAATTTAAGAGTAGCCTAAGCAATAATTCCATACCCTACTCAATTAAAATCTAACCTTAAATAAAAGAAATCCTATCTAAAACCTAAAAAATGCAAAAACCAAGAACCAAAACTAGAGGAACAAAAGGGAAAATGAAGATACTTTAAAGAAAGAGTGGATGAAGCAGTAGGCATGCAAGGAATGAGAAAGAAGTGATTTTAAACTTCAGGTCGTAACTCTACAAAGGTTTTTGGGGACAGGATTTGTGGGGAAATCTAGAGTGTTTGGCTTAAGGAGAGAGGATGAAGGTAGGTTGCAGAGATTCAGGGAGAGAGGTCGCGACTTCTGGGAGAGGAAATAAAAAAGTAGAGAGAATAAAGAGAATGGGAAGCCAAAAGGGGTTTAAGGGTTTGGGCTTGTGACATTACAAAAGGGGTTTTAGGGTTTTAGGTCCTTGGATGTATTTAGATGAAGTCCAGGGTAGGTTTAAGGGGTGTGGTGGTAAATAGGCTTCAAAACTTAAGCGTAGAGAAGTGATTTCGTAGAAGAAGATTTTGATTTTTCTTCTCAGGTCGCAACCTGAGGGTATCCAGCTCACGACTTCAGAAAACAGAAGGCTCCAGGTCGTGACCTGAAACAGGGAGGTTGCGACCTCAATTCACAAAGAGCCATCGCCAGGTTCTTCCCCAAGTCACAACCTAGGACAGTAAGGTCACGACTTTAGCTCACAAAGAGCCCTTCTTCTCAGCCTAACCTCCAAGTCACGACATAAAGATAGTGAGGTCGCGACCTGGATTCATAGAGAGCTCTCTGACTCTCTAAATCCTATTCAACCTCAAGTCTAAGTTCCTATACCATTACCACTCACCAAAATAACTATCAAACAACCTGACTCAGGAATCTATCACTAGATTTTCAATAATTCAATACAAAACTCAAAAGCAAGTGATAGAAGATTGGGAAAACTTCCAAAAATTTCAAAAAAATTTTAAAAAATTTTGGTAAGTTTCAGCAAAAGAACCTCATACAACAAGGATTAACCCATAAAAACAAATCACAACACCTCTTTTAAGCTCAATCAAAATTCCTCCTTCCTTTACACAAATCAATATAATGTCCTCATTGTAGCACACAGTCACATACCAAAACACAAAGCTCAAAAACAAAAAGACAAAGTTAGAAGTTGTGAAATCCAATTCTAGATTGAAGCACAACACATCATCCTTTAAGAGAGAAGACAAGAGCTAAAGTGCATGGATGGGTAAACTAAAGAATGCAATTGAGTGTGTGTGTTGGTGATAGAGACAAAAATACAATCACATCAAAATAGCACAACCAGGGGAACAATTATTCAAAATAAAGATAAACAACAGAAATTTATATTGCTACTTCTACTGAGGATATCCCTTTCACAACTCAAAATAGTCACATTCAAGATAATATCATTCAAAGTAAAAGACATATAAAAAGTAAAAGAGAATGGAAAGGGATGACCTGGCCTCATGAAGACTGTATGAGTTCTTCATAGAGCTTAAGAAGGTACCTATTGCACTAAAACACTTTGCCCGTGGCCTCCTCCTTCAGCTTTATCATCCTAAAATCGTGTACCTTAATTACATTATAGGGTCCATCCCAGCTCGTCTTCAATTTTTCTTTTTAGAATTTGAACCGAGCTTGGTACCTCAACACTTTGTCACCGTCCTTGAGCCTCTTCCTCAAGATGTTGGCATCATGAATGAGCTTGGTCTTTTACTTGTAAATGTCAGAACTATAGTAGGCATCAAACCGTATTCTTTCTAATTCTTGAATTTAAAGAAGTCTATTCTGACTAGCTTCCTCAAAATCAACATTACAGCTCTTAACCACCCGATACGACCTATGCTCTAGTTCCATCGGTATATGACATGACTTCCTATAGATAATCCGGTATGGAGACATTCCAATTGGCATTTTATAGGTAGTGTGGTAGGCCTATAGTGTATTATCCAATCCCAAACTCCAATCTTTGTTGGATGGCTTGACAATACACTCCAGAATGTGCTTAATCTCTCTATTTGACACCTCAGTTAGGCCATTGGTTTGAGGATGGTATGGGGTGGACACACTATGGGAAACCCTATATTTAGCAAACAAGTTAGTAAGCAACTTGTTGCAGAAATGGGTTCCTTGTAACATCTTGGGTACCCCAAATCTACTGAAGATATTAGACCTCAGAAACTTAGAAACCGTAGGTGTATCATTTTTCTTGTGGGAATTGCTTCTACCTATCTAGAAAGGTAGTCTGTGGCTAATAGGATATAAGTGTAACCATGAGAAGGTAGGAATGGTCCTATGAAGTCTCCCCCAAGCATCAAAGATCTCATAGAAAAGGATGGGTTGTTGTGATATTTCATTTCTCCTACTTACCCTCCTAAAACTTTGGCATTTATCACATGCCTTATAATAAGTGAAAGCATCTCTAAATTAGGTGGGCCAATAAAAACTAGCATGCAACACTTTCTTAGCCATTTTCCTAGCACTAAAATATCCCCCACACAAGGTATTATGGCAAGCTTCTAATATGGCATGAGCCTCTACTTCAAGAATGCACCTTCTGATTAGTTGGTCAGAGCATAGTCTCCATAAGTATGGTATATCCCAGATATAGTATGAAGCTTCACTCTTAAGCTTCTGAATCTGAAAAGTAGTCAAAAAAGAAGGGATTAGACCTATTGCAAGATAGTTCACTAAATGAGCAAACCATGGCTAAGAAATAGACAAAGCACATAAAGACTGATCAAGGAATGAATCACAATCAGTATTAGAATCTAATACTCCCCTAGTCTCTAGTGGTAGTCTACTCAAGTGATCTGTAACATGGTTCACATTGCCAGCTCTATCTTTTACTTATATATCAAACTCTTAGAGTAGCAACATCTACCTTAAGAGCCTTAGCTTCAATTGAGGTTTGTGAAAAATATACTTTACTGCTGCATAATCTGTATATATAACCACTTTAGAATTTATGAGATTAGGTCTAAATTTGTTAAGTGCAAAGACAGTAGCAAAAAATTCCTTTTGAGTAGTGGTGTAATTTCTTTGAGTTGCATCTAGGGTTTAGAAGTAGAACCATCCCTTTAACCCAATTGGAAAAGGTCAAAATAGGAGGAGTAACTAGCCTCTTCCTCAATTCATCAAAGGCTAACTCACATTCATGATCAAATTGAAAATCAGCATCCTTTTGTAACAGTTTAGAAAGAGGTAGAGCAATTTTACTAAAGTCTTTGATGAATCTTCTACAAAACCCTACATTCCTAAAAAGGATCTCAAATCCTTCAAGTTAGTAGGATAGGGCAAAGAAGAAATCACCTCAATTTTAGCTTTGTCAACCTTTATTCCTTTATCAGAAATCAAGTGACCTAGCACGATGCCATGATTAACCATAAAATGGCATTTCTCACAATTCAAAATGTCACATCCTAAATCTTGGGTCTAAAAATACTAGAATTAGCCTAAAATGGGTGGGCTACCAGATCCATTTTGACAGATGACGAGAGCCTTTTTGTCGTTCACCTTGGGGTTCTCAATCAAAAATAAATCCAAGCTATGCAATATAGTGTAAACTCAGGTCGTTTCACTTTTGGGAGCCTTTATTAATTACCTAAGCTAGACTAAATGCCATGCAATGCAATGAAATGGGGTTTTGGGTTTTTAAGATTTAAATGAATGGTGCTTAAACTAAATGCAATGAAAACAAACCTAAGATACTATATTTTTGGTGTTTTAAGATAATAATGATGGAATGGAAATGAATGATAGGAAATCTTTTGAAAATGGTTTTGATGGCAATCATAGTTCACTTAAAATATTGGGAGTTTCACAAATCCATTAGTTTCTTAATAAGAACCTCAATAACTCATTGAGTCTAAAGCTTACATTAATGAACTCATTAATAAAAGCTTTGTTTAGCTTCCATAATGTGTAATTTTGGAATGATCATGCAATTGGCTCAATGTAACACACAATCAACTCAGTACCGAAACATAACCATGCAAGATAGGAGAGAATCATGAGAGTTACAATAAGCATATATGCAACTACATATATTTAAGCACAAATTCAACATCAATCAATCCAAATTACAAATGTTAATCATTAACCACTGATTACAAATTAATCAAAGTGTCTAACTAAGACTTTACAACTCCTAGACCTAGGAAATCATAAACACATAGCTAGAAACTAAAGATTAAAACTAAAACTCCCCTTTGAAGCTTGGAAACTCATGCTACTCCACCATCTTCAAGAGTTGGAAAACCCTAGCTCACCATAGCCTTGGAATCAACTCCAACCAGAGTTAAATCTTCAGCCATAACAGTCAGGAGATGAAGGAAATGAGGTGGGATGAAGAAAGAGTGTAGGAAATGGAAGGGGAAGAAGATAGAGATGGAGAGGCAAGAAGACGAGAGAATAGAGGTGTTGGAGATGATAGAATGGAGTTCTCCCCCGAAAATAGGGTTTCTAAGGGTTTAAAGGGTCTATATGGGTCGGATCATATGATTAGAGGCTCCATTTTCGCGTTCTGATCCGGATCTGGCGTTGCTGATACGAGTCTTTCACCGCGGCGAAGCATTCCTGAGAGGAGCTCCGCCTAATCTTGTGATTTCGCCGCAATGAAGCTGTAAGTTGGCCGCGACGAACTCTGCCCGAGAGATTATTGGTGAGATTTCAATTTGGCACCGCGGCGAAGAATTCTCTTCACCGCGGCGAACTGTGTTAGTGCTGATACTCTGATCTTGTGTTGTGTCATCCTTTGGTCTTTGATCTTGGCTCCAATTCTCAAGTGTCCTACAATAAAAAGCAACAATTTGAAGCATCAATTGTCCTAGAAATCAACTGAATACAATTAATAACCAATTATGACAATTTTAACCTCAAAAAGACACTAACTTAAAGTAAAGACTCTTAATCAAAATCAAGCACAATTATCATTAAAAGGAGCCAAAACCTATGATAAAAACCCTTAAAATGATATGAAATAACATAGAACAATTGGGTTCAATCAACAGAGGTTCCAGAAATTCTCTAAAGGGATAGAGGGATTCCTAGGGACTAAATCGTAAATGGAAAGTTTGCTTGGACTAAGACAAGAGAAAGTTAGAGACTTTAGTGAAGTCTTGAGGCCCAAGAATGAGAAATAGAGATAAATGTAGGCCAAAAGTTGTGTTGGAGGCCTCAATAAGGTGAATTATGAGGTTAAGCCAAACTAGAGGCAAAATCATAATTTTGTTAAGTTTTGGGTTGGTAAGGGTAAAAATAAAAATTATGCTTGAAAATCCCAGAAAATAGGGAATGATAGGTTAAGGCCTGAATACCTTAGAAAAATTTTAGAAAAATGGGAATAAAGTTCGGAGGCCTGTTTAAAGCTAAAAATAACGAAAATGCCCTTGAGAGGAATATGTAGACTTCCCAAGGTTTTGACTAATTCTGAATATTATTGAAAATGAATTATTTAAAGTATAGGGAAGCCTCAGATAATTGGAAGAAAATGTAAAAAAAAAATAGTTGAGGAGTTAGCATAGGTTTTAAAAATGGTTTTGTCTCCAGAAAGTGAAAAAGTTGGCTTTAATGGAATTTAAAGTCTATTTACACACTATCTAAGGAAAATCAAAGTCAAATGTCTAGAAGTTGACTTTTGACTTAGGAAAATTTATTTTCCATGGTGAATAAATAATATTGGTACCTAGAGATAGATTCTCAAAGTCATGGTTCGCTAGAAAGAATTTGGTTAAGTTTACTCAGAAATAAATATTATTAATTATTTTAATGGAAGAACAAGGGAAGAGCATCACTCCCCCTTTAGACATGTTATATAATGCCATGTGGACTTATTTGAGGTGAGAAAATGGTACTATAACATGTCCTGGTAGTCCCAGGTAGGTCAGGACCAGGAAAAGTACCCTATGCGGTGCAGAATGGCAAGATAAGTGGAGGAATGCCTAAGAGTTGTATTTTGTATGAATTTTATATTAATTTTCTCCTTATTTTAATGCCAACATGATGAAGGGACATAGAAGAGACAAGTGTATGATTAGATGAAAGACAAGTGTATGGTTGAATGAAAAACACTTGTACGGTTGGATGCAATACATATGTGCAGTCAAATGCAAGACATGTGTACGGTTAGATTAAAGGCATATGGCTTGATGATGTAAGCATGATAAGGTAAGCATGACGTCATGAGGACACTTGTCACTACAAGATAAGGAGGGAAAAATGGATGGCCAAGATTTAATCTTGCAATTTTAAGATCAATGGCTAGGATTTGTTCTTAAACTCTATAAATACCCCCTCCCCTCCCCCTCATTTTGTCCAAGCTCAAGGGAACTATAGGCAAACTCTTATAAAATGAATTCTGGAGAGAGAAAGAAGAAGGAGAGAGAAAGGCTAAGTGACCCCATGCAAGATCAAGCTCTAAAACAAGGTCCGTTCATGGTTTTTGATGTGGTTTTCACTACCCTTATTTTATTGAGCTTGGTTATGGATTTTAATGATTTTTGAGAGTTTGAAACCCTTGGAGGATATGCTGTACGAAATTCTTAAGAATAGGCAAAGATGAAATTGATGTTAGAATAATGTTTAAAGGCTTGAAAGGAACAAGAATCAAGTGGTTTTGTGTTGAAATTGGTTAAATTTCATATGTAACTTGAGTAATATTGTGGTCAGGGCTAGTTCATGGGGAAGGATTTTGATTTTAATTATCTTGAGCTTGGAAATGGATTTTTTATATACAAAATTGTGTGAGAATAGCATGTGAAATTATTCTTAGAAAGGTTAGAAATCAAGCTCAAAAGTTAGAAGTCAATACAGTTCAAAGAAAACAAAGTATTGATGTTATTGATTACCACGACTCTAATGAATAAATAGAAATGATGTGTTGGTGCATTTAGGGCCAAAAGACATCAAGAAAAATGAATGACAAAGGTTGAGCAAGCAACCTTAATAGTTGGAAGTAAAAGGGAGTAAGAAGAAAGTTTAAGGATACAAGGTAGTAAACTTACCTTTCTTGTATACTTGATGTGTATGTTTGGGTATTGATATGCATTATGTGATTGGATGATGTTATGAGATGGTGATGCTAGCATGATGCTTTATTTCAATAATGTTTTCCATGGCCTTGCATCTTAATATGAAACATTGAGTATGAGAATATGTTATAAGTAAGCATGAGTTAGATCAAGTAAGCATGTCATACACTTGCATCTATCTTGCATGCACAAATGATAATGTTTGCTACTGAGATTCTCTTGAATCTCACTCTTCCTTAAACAAATATAATAGGTGATAATGATCAAGTAAAAGATGTATGAAGTGGAGCAAGGAAAGAGGAAAAGAATTGAGGAAATTCATTGGATTACATTGTATAATTTATATGACAATGTATGTTGTAAATGTGCTATTGATGGTATGTGATGATAAATGATGATAATGGCCTGTATAATTGATTATGATAGTGTATAGGAGTAGTTTATGGATTGAATAGAAAGGTATTATGTAAGGAAAGAATTAATTATGAATTATTAATGCAAGTTAGGGAGAAAAAGCATCCTTAAAGGACCCACAAATTAGTGACAAAGTAGAGGTAAGACAAACGATTGATTCTGCCCATGAAATTTGGTATCTTTAAAGTAAACATCTTGAGCTTTGAAACCAGTAGTAGATCACCTAAAATGAATGTGTGTACTGAGAGTTATGCTTGATCAAAGTTAGGGCAGAGAAACTAGAACGTACAGTTTTGACCAAATGAATAGTAAATTTCAATGAATAAACTATACAAATGGGACATGGTTAAGTCAGTTTTATATTTTTTCCCTATGGAGAATTGAAAGAACTTCAAAATAGAATTTTGAATCACCTGAATATGATTTTTCAAAGTTGGACTAAAAATCTAGAATTTAATCAGTGAACAGTAATCCGAGAACCAATTGAAAATTTTCAATCTACGGGCCTTTTTCGTGAATCGGTTGAACTGTAACACTTGTAAATACATACTTTGAGAGTTAAAGGAATGATATTTCACAAAATAAGCTTTTTCTCAATACATCATGCTAGAATTTTGTCAAGGCTTTGTAAACACTCATCAAAAGAATTGTCATAAACAGTGAAATCATCCATGAACACATCTATGCATTTCTCAATAAACTTAAAAAAAATAGATAACATGTAATATTGGAATGTGCCAAGTACATTACAAAGACCAAAAGGCATTCTTTTACAAGCATAGGTTCCAAATTGACAAGTGAAAGTAATCTTATCTTGGCCTTTAAGGTGTATAGGGATTTGGAAATACCTGAAGTACCCATCTAGGAAATGGTAGTGACTCTTCCCCGCTAATCGTTCAAGCATTTGATCAATAAAAAGTAAGGAAAAGTGATCCTTCCTAGTGAACTCATTCAGCTTCCTATAGTCAATGCAAACTCTCTATGAGTTTTGCGCCCTAGTTGGTAAGAGTTCATTATTCTCATTCTTGACTACTATGATCCCACTCTTCTTTGGTACAACTTGTGTTAGTGACACCTACTCACTATTAGATATAGCGTATATGATTCTAGCTCTTAAAAGTTTATCAACTTCTTTCCTAACCACATCAGAAATTAGAGGATTCAACCTCCTCTGGTTTTGTTTAATTGGCTTAGAACCCTCAGTTGACAAAATCCTATGGGTATAAACAGTAGAGTCAATTCCCTTAATATCAACTAATTGCTAACTTAAAGCCTCCTTATTCCTACCAAGTACACTCAGTAAACTAGACTCTTTGCTGGCAGTTAAAGAACTAGAGATAATGACAGGCAATTTACTTTCAGTATCCATATAAGCATGCTTCAGATTTGGGGGTAAATCTTTAAGTTCTAAAATTAGGGGTTAGACAATTAAGGGAATTAGAGTAGAAACATCAATAGAGTTAGAGAGACTCCCCTTTGTTAACTCTTAGGAAGGGCACATATCAGCCTCAATTGGATCCATTACACTTGCCTCAGTTGCCTTAGATGTTGTTCCAGGCTCAAATTGGTCTACAAAAGCAACAATCTTAGGTTGGCCTACCTCCATACCTATATCATAATTAGAGATTAGATCATTCAAGAATTGTAAAGTGTGGGGTGTGATTTTAGAGTGTGAATGATTAAGAGTTGAGTTAGAGAGTGTTGGCCCTTTAACCAAAGTATCCAAAACATGAGATGGTGGAGCTACTGAGGGTTGAAGTTCAGTTGTTGCAGCAGGGGGCTCAATCACGACCTCACTGTACCAGGTCACAACCTTACTTCACAAAGGCCACCTTCTTGACAGGTTTGGTCTGAAGTCAAGACTTGGGATTCCTCAGGTTGCGACCTTATGTCATAGAGGCTGGCTTCCTCTAATTGTACTCTACTCTTAGCATCAATCATGTCTTGTACACCTGTAGGATTAGCTAAAAGATCCTTACCAAGGGCAATATCACTCGTGAATAAAGAAATAGAATCAAAACTTAAAGGACATGCCTTGGGCCAACTTGACCCAGGGCAATTTTGAGTAGTGTGCATTGGGAAATCAAAAACCCCACAGCTTATAGCTACTAAAGCAAGAAACTAAGGCTTGTTGGAATGGAGACTCTTAATGGTACTTGCAAGCTTGGACATGTCTTGGGCCAACTTGACCAACAGTGGATCCCTCTCAGATTTATGGTCCCTTAGATCCCTTGAGCTTAAATGTTGTCTATTAAGAGCACAAGTCCTTATTAATTCCTATGCAGCCTGTGGTTCCATATTCTCTACAGATCTATTTGCAGCGGCATCTGAGACTTATGCATTATATGTCAACAGGCCGTTGTAGAAATATTGTACCAAGTGCTCCTCAAGAATTTGATGATTAAGGCACCGAGTAAGCATCTCTTGGAATCTTTTCCAAAACTCAAAAAATGACTTGAAAGGCTCTTGTTTAGCTGTTGAAATTTCCTTCCGGGCAGTCAAAATCTTTATAGAGGGGAAGTACTTATCCAGAAAAGGCCTTCTTTAGACTGGTCCATGACTCATATGCATTATCCACATAGAGTGGCAGATTCATATCCCATTCTTTAGCTTTGCCCTCAAGGGATAGATGAAATACTTTTCACATAATGTCATCAATACTTGCCCCTACCCGTTTCATAGACATGCATCACATGTAAAGAGTCCGGAGGTAAAGGTACAGGTTCTCACCTGCAAGGCCATAAAATTTAGGTAGTTAGTAAATCAATTAACCCTTAATTTTAAAATCTGTATTAAAGTAGGAAAAGCACCATGCATAGGATCAAAGTTCCTGTCAGATTGAGTTAATTCCTTAATAGTTCTACCCTTAGGTTGCCCATCAATCCTATTCTAGCCATTGTTCTCTCCTTGCTCCTTATTACCAACATTATTAGATCTATTATGATTGTCATTCCCATTCCCACCATTAGCACCATTAGGAGGTACTTCATCTATAATTTCTTCCTCTACCTCCTCACTCTCACTAGATAAATAGGATTGGTCTTGTAAGGTAAGTGGGCTACAAGGTGCTGTGTCTCTACCTCTCCTACCTCTATGCGCTCTAGGCATGTACAAACATTTAAGATTCAAGCATAAATAGAGTTTAAGAAAGAAGTAGTGTCAAAACTTTGGTATTTACCAAGTGCGTAGTTCAAAATTGAGGCAAACTCAATGACTACAAATAAGGCTCAGTGACTTTGAGGTATATGAAGTGCTATGCACTCTCAAAGTATGTGCAGAAAGAAAAGTTATGCAAAAAAAAGTAAGTCTGGACATTTAGAAAAATTTTCAGTGAAAAACCAACTCAGGTCGTGGCTTAGAGTAACTCAGGTCGTGACTTGAGTGAACCGAGAGCAAAACTGAACACCAAAAGATTGAGTGAATCAAGAGTAAAACTGAACACCAGAAGACTTAGGTTGTGACAGGCCACAAGTCAGGTCGCGACTTGGATAACTGAAGTCATAACTTGAAGTCACAAAGAGCTGCTTTTGTAAAAACTTTGAAAAATTCACTAAGTTTTTCAGCCAAATGCTCTACAAGCTATACACAAATTAAAAACCTTCAAGCAAGTGGCTAAACACTCAGGATCAAATTTAAACAAATGCAAAATGCTATGCAAGAGCACAAATGCAAAAGTATGAAAAAACCAAGATATTTGTTTCTATTTCTAAAAAATTTCTATGCTATGGAGTATAAAAATTAAAGTTCAAAAACTAAAACCCAACAAGAATAGACCTAAATCACAATGGTGTTGAAAACCAATTACTAAGGGAGCCAATTTCTTGGCTCCCCAACAACGGCACCATTGATCGGATTGGAATGTTGCCTTCCAGATCATGAAGAATGTTATTGCACCAAATAATGTAGTATAAGGCATAACTAATCATTCTTCTCAAGAAGCACTTTATGAGAAATCCTAGATTACGTTAGTTATCAAAAACATGTTAATTTTGGTAAAGAAAAGGGGGTTTGAAATGGTAAAACAATGGTGCAATAAAGGTAAAATGCAAAGAAGTAAATCTTTTTAGTCTTTTAAATAAATGAAGGAATGCTTTGGATTAAAGGGAAAGTATAATGAGATAGACTCTTGATGATGAAAACTTAGCTATCATTACTCTTAAATTGATGTGGGAGTTTTGGAAATCTCTAGGTCTGATAAAAACCCCAAGCAATCACTTGGGTCTAATGTTTTAATTAATGAAAACTTACTTTGATCAAAGTTAATCAACACCTCTTAAAACATTGTTAAAAACCACTTAGAGTGTAATTAAATGGATGATGCAAATACCCTCAAAGATTATCAATCAATAACCATAGAATAGCAAGTAAACAAACTAATTACCAATGATTGTCGATAATCAACTGACCACAAGGATTCAAAATAATATATTCTAATAGATAATTCAACATCAAATAGCATCCAATCCAAATACAATAGTCCAAACACAAGATTTACAAATTTGTAATCAAGTCTTACATAAATATAGAATTCCTAAATCTAGAAATGTCCAACACAAATTTAACCACAGATTTGGACTAAGAAAACTCCCCTATTACGTCTTTAAGCTCAAGCTTTGTCCTCCATCACCAAGAAGCTAATGATTTAGCCTCTCGTGTCTTTAAACTTGTCACAATCACTTTAGGTGTGTTTAGCCATGAGTAATGCTAAAAAGAGGGCTGGAAAAATGATGAAAAAGGTGGTAGAAGTGATTTAATCAGTTCAAAAGCACAAAAAATGGTAGAGGAATAAAGAAAAATGGAAGTTTTTGGTATGGGATCAATGGAGTCTTGAGAGAGAATGGTTGAGGTTTCTATCCTTACAAATCTATAGAATGGAGGCTCTAGGGTTTATAATGGCTGCTTCCCTTAAGTCTAGTTGCAGAATAACCTATCCCAAAATGCATAGCTCCACTAAAGGCATTCAAGTCCCTACCTGGGAAAGTAAAGTCATGACCTCATGAATCCATGCCGTGATGTCATGAAGCCATGTAACGACTTGGGAACATAGAGGCACTCAGTCTTGACCTAGCTGCAAAACGCATAGCTTCACTGTAAAAGTGATTGAGCTTAAATTGTTTATATTATTTGATGACATATTTGAGGTTTTTGTTACTTTTTTGGCTTATTTTGATGGTAGTTGTGCTTATTTGAGTTTGAGAGCCCTTGTTTTGAAGTTAGTGGTATTTAAGGGTAAAATTGTCATATTTATTCATTAATTGCACTTAGTTGATTTTCAAGATGATTGATTCCTCAAACCATTACTTTTCATTTTAGGACACTCAAGAAGTGGAGCCAAGAGTGAAGATCAAGGGCGCATAACACACAAGAGGCAACATTAATGTCTCTACCAGGTTTCGCCGTGGCGAAATCCAGAAGTTCAACCAGGGGACTTCTCAACCATGATTGGCCATGGTGAAACTATACCTTTGCGACAGCGAACTCTTCGAATCAGCAACCCAACCTGAACTATTTTCAGAAATTTTACCTACCCACTCACACAAACCAACCCAGTACACTTTATTTCTGGTTTAGAAACCCTATTTTTAGGGAAGTGACATCATTCACTCCATACACAGCCTCCATTTCATTCTCTCTCATCTCTATCTCACCCAACCCTAATTTTCTGCCATTTTCCCACTAAAATCCTCCACCATGGAAGCTCAGATTTATTCCTAGTTTAGATATTTCAGATTTCTATACGTGGCTAGGTGTTTCTTTTCCTCTTAATGTCACATCCAGTATTATGATAATTGGAGACAAGAAATATTCTCAAATTATTGAGGATTAAAAGTAATAAGGAAAAGTCAAAGAATTTTGGTGGAAAATAATTACAGCAATTATCCAAGCCAATTATAGGAAATTGACTAATTAAAGAAAATTGGTCAAATGTAAATAAGGAAAAATATTTTCGAGCCATGGAAAATTAAGGAAAAATAGGGATAATATCCTTTGAGAGTTATATGAAATTATAAAGTTGGTTTTATGACCAAATTACCCTTAGAGAAATTATAGGAGAATTTAAGGGTGATTTAGGCTAATTGAGGGATTTTGTTTGGAAAATTCCAAATAAATATTTTAAGAGGAATAAAATTCCAAGAAAATTCCTATGAGATCCCAAGGAATTATAAGGAATTATGGAATTAAATGGAAACCCTCAAGTGTCCAAGATTTTTCCAAATAAATGTGAAAAGTGGAAAAATCCCTAAAGAGAAGGAAATTAATTTTCCTTTTTATTTAAATATTAGGAAATTAATTTTGAGACAAAGAGGACAATTTGGGAAGACAATAATGAGGAGAATAAATTAAGGATCTGATAGAAAATAATTACAGAGACTAAGTTACTGTAATTATAAAAAAGAAGTTAAACTCAGAGCCTAAAGTATACCGATAAAGCAAGATTGGTGTCTTGCAAATCCAAGGGATCCTATTGAGCCATGTGTCAAGCTCTTGAAGGAGAAGATTTGAATTAGCCAAGTGTCATTCCATGAATGGAGAGGATTTTGACTTTAGTAAATAATTTCATTTGGAATTATGTTAATTAAGAGAGAGGAATCAAGACTTAGTAGGGTAATGACACTTGGACTATCATTAAAGAAGGTGGTTGGGATATTTTGAAGCCTTAATCAAGCTCTTCTCTCCCCATTTTCAGATGTTCATTTCGTGCAAGGGAGAAAAATAGAGAAAAAGAGAGAGTTTGAGAGGAAACAAGGAGAAAGGGAGCACTTTTGATCATCCTAGCAAGGTTTCAAGGTTAGATCTTGGTCCTAGAAGTGTTCTTACTTTGGTTTCTTTCATTTTTATGGTTTAAAATCTGTCTCTTCCCTCTCTTAATGTGGACCAAACTGATTAATAAAAAGGAGAAAGAAGTTTTGATCATAACACTTGCTAAGACACAACAACACAAGCTAGATCCTAGTGTTGGCAAGTGAGTTTAAGTGATTTTAAAGCATTTTTCATGGTTGTTGTTGTGAGTGTTATTTTCGGCCAAGTGAAGAACTGGACCCTAGGATGAGCTTTTCATTGTTTTAAGGCTTCCATGATGCTTAAAATGAGGAATGGTGTAGGGTAGACTAAAAGAAACAAGTGTTGGAAGCCTAAAAGCAAAGCTGAAAATTTTGGGTCAAAACCTCTAGTGGTTTGGTCGGTTTGTGGCTGGAAGAATCAGTTTTATTTTCACAAATCTAAGCCTATTTTTGGAATCTACATGAAAATCCATGTAGGAACAAGTCAAGGAGTGATTTTTAGGGTTAAAGAGAACCAAATCTAAAACTAATGAACAAAGGAGGGAACTTTATGGTTCAAGAATCATTTTGATGTATGTTCTTGCTTTTTCATGGTTGGATAATGATTCTTGCTGCCATTTTTGTTGAATCACATGGTTAGGGTTTGATATTTTCCAAGGGAAAGAGGAGAAGGAAGAAAGGCTAAGACTTTTGAAGCAAGGTAGTAAGTTAAACCTAGCTACTACCACTAACTAGCATTGTTGATTATTGTATGGTTAATTGCTATTATTGTGATTGAGCTCTCTTGATTGTTATGTGGCTGCTCTTTATAGTATCTTGCTTTGGCCTTTGCATGATTGAGTTTGCCAAATGATAAGCATGTTAGTTCATCCATAGTAGCTAATGTGATCATGCATAATAATGATGCTTGCTTGGTGATATAGTTGGTTAATTTACTACTGGGATTTCCAAAAATCTCATCCCCCAAGAATCATGTAACATTTTAGGGCCTGAATCTTCAAAAGGGAAGCTGCAGATTGAAGGTTGAATTGTGGAGTTTAGCCACAAAATTCGTGAGCTTATTTTGGTTATGTAAATATTAAACTAACAGTGCTGGAAGCACACTGACCCTGACCGGTTCACGTGACTTTTTGATTATGTTTCCAAATGCGTTAAATCGTGAAATTTGGCATGATGAAAGATGACATCCTGAGCTTCAAATTGATAGCTAATACGTTAAAAATGGCCCAGTATACAATTTATAATGATTTTTGAAAGTTAATGGTCAGAATCTGGACATCAGGGTTTTTGGCAAATGGACAGTGTTGTTTTCTTAAAAACCTGACGCTTTCTCATAAAGAATTGGACAATGAGATTATTTTTCCTTGAAAGAGGACTTAAAGAGATTTAATTATAATTTTGAATCACCCCAATTGGATTTTTGTAGAATAAGTTATGAATTTTGAAGTTGGGCCAGAAAAACTGGATTTTTACCCGATGAACAGTAAAAATCCCGAAAATTAGCGTTTTTATGGTGAAAAGTGAGCCCAAGACCATCCAATGTGGTCAAAAATGATTTTGAAAAGGAACCTAAGTCAATATTATAGTAAGGTGTGACACTTAAAGGTGTAGCAATGGCTGGAGTTCAATAAGCTAAGAAGGGAAGTAGTTTAATCTTAGTTCAGCTATGAATTTATGAATTTCTAGGTTTAGAGTTTGTAATTTATAGTTGAACTATCTGATTATAGTTGTAATCAGTTCTGGATTTCCATTTATGTAGTGGATTAATTTTTGTAGAACTTTTGAGCTTAAATATATGAAGTATCATGTATGTTAATTGTGATTTTTTGATTCTCTCTACTCTTATACAGTTGTGTTTTGATATTGGGTTGATTCTGATTACATTTGACCTGTTACATTAATCAAACCTTTCTACACATACTAAGGGCACTTTGTAACATCCTGATTTTTGGGCCTAGAAGTACTAGAAATAGCCTGAATGGGATAGGCTACCAGACCCTTTTTTAAGTAGAGGTCCTAAAAATGAGAAAGGAAGTTAAAGCAGTTTCAGGGACTAAACTGCAAAATGAAAGTTTTAAGGGGCTAAAGTGTAATCAAAGTTAGAGGCTCCAGTAAAGTCTCAAAGGCCCAAAAAGAGAAAAGAGGCTAGATACAGACCAAAGGTTAAGTTAGAGGCCTCAAAGAGATGGTTTTATGAGGTTGAGCCTAAGCAGGGGTAAAACCGTAAATTTAAAAACTTACGGCCATCAGGGGTAAAAATAGAAAGTACTTAGAAAATTCTAAGAAAATCCCAGAAAATGGGAAATAATATTCTAAGGCTCTTTTGTGAAGAGAGATGACAAAAATACCCCTGAGGTAACTTAAAAGGAATTTATAAGTTTATAGCTCAGTTTGAGATGTAGAGGTAGATTTAATTGTTTGAGTCATAAGAAAACCTCAGAAAATTATGGTAAAATGGGGATGTATGATCTAAGAGACTGTAGAAAATTATAAAATTAGTCTCATCCCCAGAAGACCAGCAAAATGGCTTTAAGAATACTTAAAAACCAGTTGTACCGAAAAAGGGCATTTTAAAGAATGATTTTTAAGTGGGGCTACAGGTTGAGTTATGACCTGAGAAAATTCACAGATTTTCTCTAGAATATGAGGAATTTTATAATATTTTTGGATGAATTTTTGGAGCTCTAGATTGAATAAAATGCTCCAGTCAAATATTAAATAATTTTGTCCCCTAAATAGGAGACAAAACCAAAGAAAATATCTAAGAGCCATCA
This sequence comes from Neltuma alba, assembly GCF_004799145.2. Lineage (NCBI taxonomy): Eukaryota > Viridiplantae > Streptophyta > Magnoliopsida > Fabales > Fabaceae > Neltuma > Neltuma alba. The sequence goes on from NW_021635268.1 coordinate 150,003, forward strand.
TGACGATGCTGAGTCATCAAGCGTAATCATGACACTAACGAGTCATCATGTTGAGTCACCAAGCGTAATCATGACACCTACGAGTCATCATGCTGAGTCACCAGAAGATATTTATAGACAGCATAAAAATCAGAACGCAGTACGGGAATATTTTAGACAGTCTTTTGTCTACCCGTTATAGTGAAATCTTTACTGCATGACTTAGTAAGGTTAAGTAGCCTGTCGGCAAAGCTAATTATTTTCATCTATGCTCCTCTGAGATGGTGCCATATATGTACCTTTTATTGGCTAGAATTTTAAGAAGAAGCTGTCCCGGTGATACAGGGTAAGTTAGGACCCGAAAAATATCCGATACGGTGCAAGATTGGCTTGATAAGTGGAGAAATAATTAAGGAAATATTTTTACACGAATTTTCCATTTATTTCCTCCCTATTCTAATGCCAAGTTGATGAATGGGCATGAAAGGAATTCTTCAAGTTGTTAGAAGAATCTAGAGTAATCAAGAAGAGTATAGAAGAACCTAGATGGAACTAGAAATCTCTAGAAGCATCTACAAGCTTCTTGAAGTCATGACTCACCAAGACACTTGTCATCTTCTTAGGCTATGTTGCTTAAGATGTGTACACATAGAAAGGGTGGTTGAATGGAGGGCTAAGATCAAGTCTTATACAAGAAGGGCATATGTGGAATTATGGAAAGTATGAAGCCTATAAATACCCCCATCCATAGTTCATTTTCGTGCAAGCCCATTTTAAGAGGGGAAACTCTTGCAAAATCAGATCTAGAGAGAGAAAGAGCCATTTTTAGTGAGAGAAAGTCCACCTAAGTTCAAGCTTCAAGATCAAGGTATGTGATGGTTATAGCACTTGATTTTATGCCTATTTCAGATTAGTTACTGTGTGTATCTGATTCTGAAATTTTGCACGCTTAAAGTACACTCTGTGAGCTTTAAATCCATAGGTAAAACACTTCATTTAGATATGTGTACGATTTATGGTGATTTTTCAAAGTTAGGGTTTGAAATCTGGAAACAGTGTTGAACTGTTGGAAGAGTTTCGAGTTCCGTACAATTCTGGTACTGTTCGGCGTAGAATTAGTTCCTGAAACTATTTTTCATTTAAATTTAACTTAAGGAGCTTTCAGTGAGACTTGGAACCACTCAATAAGATTTTTATAGAATTAGTTATGATTTTTCAAAGTTGGACCTGTAATCTGAAATTTAAACAGTGAATAGTAACTCGAGTAATTATGTTGAAATTTTTAATTCACAGGCTTCTGTCATGATCCGCTTGAACCATAACGCTTACAAATGTGCACTCTGAGGGCCTAAAGGTAGGATGTTTCACACTTAATAGAATTTTGAGTAATGGAGTTTCATTACTTAAGGTTCTGGACTTAAGGAGTACTTTAAGGTTTACCAATTGAAACTCAGTGAATTCTAATCCCATATTAATTGATTTTGAACCATGACAGCCTGAGCACACTTTCAAGAGGATCTTTATCATTGTTTAGTTATCTGTTTATCATCATTCATTTCCCATTTCCCTAAAATCCAAAAATATTTTTTTAATCATTCAGTTCAATTCTCTTAATGTTTTCAAAAAACCAAAACCCCCTTTTTATGTTCAATTTGCATTGCATAGTATCCAAGTTAGCTTAGGTCCATTTTATAGGCTCTAATTAAGCAAAACGACTTGGGGTTGCACCCTATAGTGCAATCCTTGAATAAAAATTTTGATTTAACCTTCAAGGTCTAGAAAAGGTTATGAATCAAATGGCGCCATTGCCGGGGAGCCAAGAAATTGGTTCTCTATGTTAGCTTGTGTCATATTTTCTATCAATTGAGGTTTTGAGCCTTCTTAGGTTGCATTTTAGATAGTTTAGGGTCATACTTGTTCATAGTAGAGGTTTTTATTTGGCATAGCATCAAAATCTGAGGAAATACAAACAAATATATTGATTTTCTATACCTTTCTACATTTACACTTTCCATTTGCATCATCCAGGACTTGTCAGGCTCTCTGTGACCTTTCACCACGGCAAACTTCTACTTTCACCATGGCCAACGAGCAAAAATTCATGAGGATCCCTCTCGGGACATCTTTATCATGGCCAACTCCTGCTTTCGTCACAGTAAACTTGCTATCTCCATATCACTGACTGTCTTAGGATAGTTTCGCTGTGGCATACTTCTGCTTTCACCGCGACAAACCCTTCTAGACAGTTTTGAAACCTGACCCTTTTTGCCTTTCACACTGTGCATACACACCCATACTCATACATATACTTGCATCTATCACAATTCATACTTTTATCTGACTTTGTGTGCTGTAAGTCAATTTTGTTTGCTCTTTCTCTGTAATCTTGTTCTTTCAATGCCACGAAAAACCAAGCTTATACCCTTTAACCCTGAGATTGAGAGAAGACTTAGAGAGATAAGAAGAGAAAAGAGAGTTGAGGGGACAAGTGAATTAGTAGTTAAGCAAGAAAACATCTCTGTGGAATCTAGCCTATCTCGTAGTGAGAGTGAACTTATTAAAGAAGAGATCATGGCTGATTTGCCACTTAACCCACCCAATCTAAACCCTAATGCTAACCAATTGAGGAATGGTGGTAGCGAAGGGAATGGAGAATAAGAGAGAGTGGGAGAAAATAATGGGCACCCTAGAAGAAGAATAATTAGGGAAGCCACAACATCTAATGTCAATTTTAATCCTTTTACAGCTGCATGTCTAAATTTTGAAGTTAACTTTGAAATTAAAGGTTTATTGATTAACTCACTTCTAAAATTTCATGGCTTGATAGGAGAAGATCCATATCTCTTCTTGTAGTCCCTTTCTATGGTTTGTTAGAGCATGCAGCCTTTGGGAGCATCACTAGACCAAGTGCTGTGTAAGGTTTTCTATTTATCATTAGACGGTAAAGCTCGAGAGTGGTACATGAGCCTTCCAAGGCATGTGACTGATGCATATCACAGTTAGAGGATCTTAAGGAAAGCATTCTTGGAGAAATACTTTCCGGCTTCTCAGACTTTCTCGATGAGAAAGGAGATCTATTCGGTTAAGCAAGATTATGATGAGTCCCTTTATGACTATTGGAATAGATTCCAAGACCTACTCTTAAGATGCCCACACCATCAAATTCTGGATGAACAACTGGTGCAATATTTTTATGATGGGTTGAAGAACCAAGAGAAGGGTATGTTAGATGCTACATCAGGAGGATCTTTGATAAACTCCACTACTAAAGAGGCCTGGGATTTGACCAAGAAAATGGCCTTGAATCATCAACAATATGGTGTAAGAGACACTAGAGCGGTATATGAATTGGGAGGTTCTACAGTTCATAATAGAAGAATGGATACTTGGGAGTCAAAAGTCGATTCTTTGGAGAGTAAGGTGACTTCTCAATTATCCCTAATCACAATGGAGTTAAAGAATATGAGTATGCATCGTCCACCTACTCCTATGGATATTATTGCCCCTAGTTGCGAAACTTGTGGCTCAGTGATGCACATTTCTAGTGTCTGTCTAGGCCAGTATAAAGAGGTACTTACGGTTTTCCAGGGTCATCCAAATCAGAAGTGGGATCCTTACTCTAATACCTATAATGTGGGGTAGAAAGCAAACCCTCAACTTGGCTAGAGGAATGAAAAGAGTAGACCTCAAAACAGATTTCAGAAGAGTGGACGAGCTGGTTCATCCTCAAACTAGTTCCCAAACCAACAGCAAGCCTTAACTATTCTACTAAAAGAAGACATAAATCAACTCCTGCATAACATGATGGCCTTGATGAGAGAGGAAAGGACTTCCAATGCCAATCAGTTCAACTCTTTAGCTTCTCTGATTCAATAAGACTCCTCTAAAAATGATGCTAGATTTAGTGCCCTAGAGAAAAGGATGGAGCATTGGGAGACAAAGGCTGAGGACATCAATTCATATATAACTCAGCTGTCCAATAACATGAGTAAGCAGCAAGCTAGGAGCAGCAGTACTATTCCCTCCAACACTGTTATAAACCCTAAGGGTTTGAATGCTATCACTCTTCAAAGTGGGAAGCAAGTAAAGTTTAATAAAGAGAAGGATGAGGTTGTTGATGAGGCGATTGCTTGTGATGAGCTGCCATTATCACCTATAAAGGTCCAGAATTCCGAAAGCTCCAAGGAGATGAAATTGTGACGGGAGGAGTCTACTACCAAGCATGATGGCAAGAGTAATACAAAGGAATCTGAACCAAGCAAGCGTGGAGCCTTGAGCAGAGAAGGTAAGGAGGTAAATATCAATGAACTACCTTTTCCTCATTCTTATTTGAAAAATGTAAAAATGCATAATAAAAGGCAAGATCATGAGTTACTTGAGACGTTTAGGAAGGTAGAAAGAAACATACCCTTGCTTGACCTAATTAAAAAGATTCTTAAATATGCCAAAGTTCTAAAAGAGCTGTGTACACAAAAAAGGAGATTTATACTTAATGAGAGAGTCCAATTGCCCTCTAATGTGTTTGCCTTGTTTAAACCCCAAATCCCAGTAAAATGCCAAGACCGTGGATCTTTCTCCATCCCTTGCACTATAGGAAAAGTCACTATAAGGGGAGCCCTGCTAGATTTAGGAGCAGCCATTAATGTCATGCCTAAGTTCGTTTACACTTCACTAGGAGTCAAGACTCTTCAGTCTATTACTGTTGTACTCCAACTAGTTGATAGGACTATTAGGTATCCTGAGCATATTATTGAGGATATTTTAGTCCAAGTTAAGGATTTATTTTTTCCTGCTGATTTCTATGTGCTTGACATGTCTTTTGAGCTTGTAAATGACACCACACTAATCCTTGGTTGACCTTTCTTAAGGACTACTAATACCATGATTAGCATGAAAGAGGGCACCATTACAATAGAAGTGGGTGATAATAAGGTTTCTTTTAGCATGTATGAAGCAATGAAACATCTTTGTGAGGACTATTCAATTTTGGGTGTTAACATGGTAGACATTGCTGTTGAGGATGCTTGCTCTAAAATTGAATTACAAAATGATTCTTTTTGCTCTAACCTTCACTCTACTAATTCCACTGATGAGGATGAATTTGTTTCTTCTTTTTCATCTCTTTATTGCTCTCTTTCTACTTGTTCATGTGGTAGTGACGTGACATGCCTTGACTGTACTGTAGTTAATTGCATGCTTTCCATCCCACATACATTCTCTATAACATCTACTGATTCAAATTTGAATTGTGATTCTTTTATTATCAGTGATGATTCCCTTGGGGAAAGGTTTTCTGTTGATATTTTAGATTTTCCTAGCATTATGAAAGCTGATGCAATAGTGAAGAATAATGGAACTTAATGCTTAATTGAAGACAATAGAGATGGTATGCAGAAGAATCTCTCTAAGGCAATTATTGTTGTAGATCAACTTGAGGTTGATTCAACGCTTGGAGAGGAGGGCGATTGCAAAGCTAATCATATTCAACTAGAGCTATCATTGGTTGAAGGAAAGGAGAGTAATCTGTTCTCTCTTGAACTTCATAAACTGATTCCTTCTGTTGTGTAAAACCCTTACCCCCTACTTTGAAATATGTTTTCCTCAAGTCTAATGAGTAATTACTTGTTATCATTGCTAACTCACTATCTGAGGGTGAGGAGGAGAGACTTTTATCTGTTTTAAGAGAGCATAAGAGGGCAATAGTGTCACATCCAATACTATGGTAATTAGGAATAACAAATGTTCCTAAATAATTAAGGGTCAAAAATGACAAGGAGAAATAGAAGAATTTTAGTGGAAAATAGTTATTATAGTTTTTTAAGCCAATTATGAAAAGTTTGACTAATTAAGGAAAATTGGTCAAGAATAATTATGGAAAAATATTTTCAAGTCTCAAAAAATTAAGGAAAGGTAAGGACAATGTTCCTTAAGAATTATATGGCATTTTAAAATTGGTTTTATGACCAAATTGCCCTTAGAGAAATTACAAAGGAATTTAAGGTCGATTTAAGTTAGTTTAAGGTCTTTTATTTGGAAAATTCCAAATAAATATTTTTAAGGAGAATAAAATCCCATGAAAATTTCTATCATGTCCTAAAGAATTATAAAAGATTATGGAATTAAAAGAAGACCCTCAACTATCCAAGATTTTTCCCAATTCCTCTGAAAAGTGGAAAAATATTAAAGAGAAGGAAATTAGTTTTCCTTTTATTTAATTATTGGGAAATTAAATTTGAGACAAAGAGGGCAATTTGGGAAGATAAAAATGAGGAGAATAATTTATGGATCTATTAGAAAATAAATACAGAGGTCAGAGCACTGTAATTATAGAAAAGAAGTTAAACCTGGAGATAAAGTGCACCAATAAAGCAAGACTAGAGTCTTACAATTCAAATGGTTCACATTTAGCCATGTGTCAAGCCCCTAATGGAGAGGATTTAAAGCTTTCCAAGTGTCAAGCCTCAAGTAGAGGAGAGTTTGACTTTTGGAAATTAATTACTATTGGAATTAAGTGATTAAGAGGAAAATTTCAAGAAGGAGTAGGCTTTTGACACTTGGCTTCTCATTGATGCTAGTAGGTGAGATATTTTGTGCACATTAAATGAGTAATCCTCCCCCTAAATCAGATGCTAGTTTCATCCAAGAGCAAACTAAGAGGGAAAAGAGAGAGTTCAAGGAGAAATTAAGAGAAAAGGCACTAACTTTGATCATCTAACCAAGATCCAAGGTTAGTTTTTGGTTCTAAGTTGTTCCTTGCCTTGTTTACTTGAGTTATATGGTTGAAATTTTTGATTTTCTTCCTTCTTTGGTGTTGGCCAAAATGTATAATAAGTAAGGGAGGAAGTTTTATGGTTCAATCTTACTAGAACACTTCAAAGCATGTTAGATCCTAGTGGCTGGTCACAAGAGTTTGTAGGTTGATGTTGAAGTGTTTTCTTTGTTATGTTGCTTGAGGTCCATTTTGGCTAAAGCAAGAACTAGACCCTAGGATTTGTTTTTCAAAGTTTTAAGGCTTCTATTGTGTTCAAAATGAACAATGGTGTAGGGTAAACCTAAAGAACAAGTGTTGGAAGCCATAGAATCAAATTTGTAATTTTTAGATTTTAAACCCTAATGATTCGGCCAAGCTAAAACTAAAAGAAGAGATTTTATTTTGTTAAATCTAAGTAGATATTTGGAATCTACATGAAAAATTATGTAGGAATGAGTCAAGAGGGAGTTTTTAGGGTTAAGGAAATAAACTCTAAAAAATTCAAGAACCAAGGTGGAAGCTTTAAGGGACAAAGGTTGTCCTTGAGTTATGTTATTAATTTTTATGAGGAATGGTTGATGATTCTTGCTGCCCTTTTTGTGGGTTGCCATGTTAGGATTTGGCTTTTATGGAAGCAAAAAAAAAGAACAAGAAAATCAAGGAGCATTGGATCAAGGTAGTAAGATTTAATCAACCTTAATGTTGAGTGTTGCATTGATTGCTATGCAATTTCATGTGCTATTATGTGGTTGAACTAAATGATGATGATGATAATGATTATGTAGCTATACTCCTTGCTTTATGTGCCTTGACTATTGCATGTTAGAGTGCTACATGTATGAGGTAAAGTAGTACCCTATTAATAGCAAAAGGTTGGAATGCTTGTAATTGATACATACTAATGTTTTGGTTGATTGATCTTGCTACTGGGATTTCATTGAAATCTCATCCTCCATATGTAACTTAATATTTTAGGGACTGAATAATCAAAAGGGAGGCTACAAATCCAAGGATAAATATGGTGATGAACCATGAGGAAATATTTATATTTGGTTATGTATAAGCATGTATGGTTAGAGCTGTAATCCCTAGGCAGGACCCCGGTTTAGAGCCATGTTTTATTAAGTTATCAAACTAATTTCTGCACTAAATTTGATATGCTTAAATTTGACATCATGAGCTTCAAATCAATGGGCAGCACGTTAAAAATGGCCAACTACACGATTTTAATGATTTTTCAAAGTTAAGGTTTAGAATCTGGAAAAAGGATTTTTGCCAAATGGATAAAGGTGACTTTCACAAAAACTTGACACTTTTTCAAATGGAATTAGTTCATAATATTATTTTTTCTTAAAATATAATTCAAATATCTTTTTATATAATTTTGAACCACTCCATTTTGATTTTTCTAGATTAAGTTATGAGTTTTTGAAGTTAGGCTAGAAAACTGGATTTTTACCTGATGAACAGTAAAAATCCAAAATTCAGCGTTTTTCATAGATTTTTGAGCCCAAGACCATCCAATGTGGTCTAAAATGGTTTTAATTAAACCCTAAGTGGATTCGATAGTAAGATATGACAAATAGGATGAACTTTAGTTGACATTCCTGGGATTAGTCTGGGTAAACATAGAATTATGCTTAGTAAGGATCAAAACCCGTAAGGCAACCCCAAAGATGACTAAACCCTCTTATCCTTGATGTAGTTAAGAAGGAGATTACCAAGCTTTTGAGCACAGGGATTATCTATCCCATTTCTGATAGCGAATGGATCAGTTCAGTACATGTAGTACCCAAAAAGAGCGGGGTGACAATGGTAAAAAATGAATGGGATGAGCTTATCCCTACAAGGGTGTAAAATTCATAGCGTGTTTGCATAGACTATAGAAAACTTAATGATGCCACATGGAAAGATCACTTCCCTATCCCTTTCATAGATTAAATGTTAGAGAGGCTTGCTGGCAAATCACACTACTGCTTTCTAGATGGCTTTTCTAGTTATTTTTAGGTCCCTATAGCCCCTGAGGATCAGGACAAACCACATTTACATGCCCCTTTGGTACTTTCGCTTATCAGAGGATGCCATTTGGGTTATGTAACACTCCAGGAACCTTTCAAAGGTGCATGATGGCGATTTTCAGTGATCTTCTTGAGGAGAACATAGAAGTCTTCATGGATGACTTCATAGTCTATGGGGAAAGTTTTGATCGGTTCCTGAATAGCCTAAAGCAGGCCCTTGAGAGGTGCATAGATAAGAAGCTGGTCTTAAATTTTGAAAAATGTCATTTTATGGTAGATAGTAGGATAGTTTTAGGCCACCTCATCTCCCAAAAGGGGATTGAGGTTGATAAGGCTAAGATCGAAGTCATTTTCTCACTGCCACATCCTACTTGTCTTAAAGATTTGAGATCCTTCTTAGGGCATGTAGGGTTTTACTGGCTATTTATTAAGGATTTTAGTAAAGTTGCCCTACCCCTTTCTACTTTGTTGAAAATAGATGTGAAATTTAACTTTAATGACAATTGTAGACATGCCTTTGATACTCTTAAATCTGTGCTTGTTTCACCTCCCATTCTAACTGCACCTAACTGGGATTCACACTTTGAACTATCATGTGATGCTTCTAATTTTACAGTGGGTGCCATGCTTGTTCAAAAGAAGGAGAAGCAATCCAGAGTAATAGCTTATGCTTCTAAAATACTTGACCCAGATCAAGTCAACTATACCACCACCGAGAAGGAGATGTTTGCTATTGTTTTTGCCCTAGATAAGTTTAGGCAATATCCAATCAATTCTTGAATGCTTGTGTTTATAGATCATGCGACTATTCGCTATCTACTCAAAAAGCCACAATCTAAGCCAAGATTGATAAGATGGTCTTTGCTACTGCAAGAGTTTGACATTGAGATAAAGGATCGAGCGGGGATAGTGAATTAAGTAGCCGATCACCTAAGTAGGCTACCAGAGGACACAAGGGGAGTAAACTTTTTTAAACTCACTTGTGATTCTTTCCTTGATTTTGCTTTATATGCTGTGGTTATTAAAGAGCCTTGGTATGCTGATATTGTTAATTATCTCATGATTGGACTCACCCTTGCTTTTATGTCTAAATTTCAACCACAAAAGCTTTGGAGCGAGTCCCAACACTACATATGGGATGCACCTCATCTATGGAGAATGTGTAGTGATCAAGTTATTAGGAAGTGCATGCCGAGTGAAGGCTTCAAGCCCATAATTTCAGCATGCCATTCCATGGTTTGTGGGGGTTATTTTAGTGCAAGGATAACATCTAGGAAAATCTCAGATTCTAAATTTTATTGGCCAACCCTTTTTAAAGACTCTTTTGTATTTTGTCGGTTCTATGACAAATGTCAACATTTTGGATAGTTAGGAAAAAGGCATGAGATGCCTCAATAGCCTTTGTTGTTTTACGAAATCTTTGATGTTTAGGGTATTGATTTCATGGGACCCTTTCCTTCATCCTTTGGTTTTGTATATATTTTGTAAGCTGTAGACTATGTCTAAGTGGATAGAAGCGATACCTTCTAGAAAAGATGATGCCTAAGCTGTTTCAAAATTTTCTAAATCAAACATTTTCTATAGGTATGGGGTACCTAAGGCTATAGTGAGTGATGGGGTACACATTTATGTAATAGGATTGTTGATAATCTATTTGTAAAATTTGGTGTTACCCACAATGTCTTCGCTGCTTATCACCCCCAAACCAATAGTCAAGCTGAAATTTCAAATAAAGAGGTGAAGCATATACTGGAAAAGATAATGAAGCCTTCTAAGAAAGACTAGAGTTTACATTTGGAAGAACCATTGTGGGCCTACCGGACTGCATACAAATCACCCATTGGCATGTCCCCTTACCGTTTGGTCTTTGAAAAAGCTTACCATCTGCTAGTACAGCTTGAGCACAAGGCCTATTGGGTAGTCAAGTAGTGCAACATGAACATAGACTCTTCTGGAATGGAGAGGAAGTTGCAACTGCAAGAGTTGGAGGAGCTTAGACTAGAAGCTTATGAAAACTCCAGACTCTACAAGGAGAAAATAAAGTTTATACATGATCAGGGAATCCTATGGAAGCATTTCAAAGAAGGCGACCAAGTACTATTGTATAAGGCCCAGTTCACTTTCAAGCAAGGGAAATTCAACACTCGATGGGACAGGCCCTATATAGTCACAAGGGTGCACAACTTTGGCATGGTTGAGCTTTTGTATGAGGAGACTAGAGCCAGATTCAAAGTAAACAGCCATTTATTGAAGCTCTACCATGAGAATCAAAAGCCTCCTTAACTCCTAGTTGTTTCTTTCCTTTACTCATTTACTTACTTTTGCCCTATTATTGCTCGTGAAATATTCTGTGCATTAGTATGCTAAATGAGTGTGGGGAAGAAACCACTTTAGTAGTTTAGTTTAATGTAGTTAGTAATTTTCTATTCAATAAGATCCCCTTTTTAATTCTGATCTCTGCTTTTTCTCCTTATGTGCTTAATTGTATAGTACTGCAAATTGATACATTATCTGATTTTAATTGCTAGAGAAAGTTTGCCACGCTGAATTGTGTGTTGTACTACCTTGTCTTGAGCTTATTAGGAACCATTTGATCTCATATTGTGCACATGAAAGTTTCTAGAGTGTCCAGCTGCCTCCTTTGTTTGTGTGTCTTTGTTTTTTTTTTGCTGTGTTTATTTTGTTTAATTTTAGGTGTCTCCAGCTACTTTTTACCGGGCAAACTCTATTCTTCACCAGGGCAAAGATGCCCAGGTTGTGTATGTTTGCTCTCAGGATACTTTCACCGCAGTCAACTTTTAATTTCACCGCAGTTCCAGTTTCAGTGTGTTGCTCTTAGGATACTTTCACCGCGGTGAACTTTTTGTTTCGCTACGACCATGTCCCAGAGTTGTGGTTGTGTACCTCTTGGGACACTTTTGTAATACCTTATGTTTATACCAAATAACTTATCTTGCGGAAGCATTTGGAATCACTTTTGAAGGCTACAAATGATGAAAAATCAAGTTTGAAAATTTTCATTTACGAGTTACTATTCATTGTCACCTTAAAATGTGACAAACTTTGAAAATTCATAACTAATTGTAGAAAAATTGAAATTGAGTGATTCTAAATTCTACGGAAATCTCTTTGGATGAAATTTTGAGAAAAAATAGTTTCTGGACTGATTTCCTTGGAATTCGAGCCCAATTTTCTTTGAAAAAGTTACTGTTCATTTGGTCATTTTCGGATTTTTACTTTATTTTTGCCTAACTTTGGAAAGGCATAACTTTCTGCTCGGTTATCGGAATCAGGCGAACTGCCCCTCCTTTTAAAGAGAAAAATAAGATCTCTTTGCTCGCCAAATTTCAAAACCTAACTCACTCGTTTACTCAAATGGTCAATGGTCAAACTTTGATCCCTTTTAGTTGACTTTTTACCCCCTTTAGAATGGTAACTTAACTTAATTGACCACTTAACATCATAACATACTCTGCTTAGCTATATTAGCTATTTCTAATCATGCTTGGACCATTCTACTCATACTTGTATACCTCTAACCTTAATCATACTATTGGAAACATAAAGCATGCTTCATATTACATTCCTCCAAAATAGAAAGGTTCAAAGCCATATAAAGTTACTATGGCTTACTACCTCTTCAAGTAAGAGCCAACTCTTTTCCTTTGCCCTTGGATGTTGAAGGCCCTAGGGTTTGTTTAAATATTGGGGTAAGATTCTTGGGGAATCTTAGTAGCAATTGCATACATTATCAAGGTCACACAATACATTGTAAATCAAGCTACATGCATGCATACTTTAACTTTATGTTCATGCTATGGCAAGGACATATCATCATAAACATTCATAGCACTTAACATAGCATAAGCCAAGGCATAATTTGCATGGAGGCAACATCATATAACATAACATTCTCATCCACCTCATAGCATAACAGATTAGCAAAACATAGCCATAATCATACAAAGTAAGGTAACACTCTAATATAATGAATTGCAAAAGCTACCTTGAATGTTTTCCTTCCTTTTGAACTCTTTCTTCTTGACTAGATCTTTGTCCCTTTGTTATGTATAGCCTATTAGGCAATCAATGACACAACATTAAGTATCATTGCAACTTCACAACTTAACATAACCCTTTAAACTCCTTTTTCTTGATTTTTAGGGTTTATTTTTCTAGCTTTGATTCTTGAACTTTCTTGGGTCTTTCCTACATAATTTTCATATAGAATCCATTTATCATATTAGTTTTATGAAAATCCAATCCCTTCCCATTGACTTAGCTTGGCCGAACCATATATATATTTGTAGGGAAAAGGATTTTCAACCAAACTAACATGTAACCACTTAATCTTTAACCTTTAACCATGCTTAATCTTCATCTAAACCATTCCCTATCATTTTGATAAAATTTGGGCAGCACTTCCCCTTAGGAAAATGACTTTCTACCATCATTAAAATAGCCTAAAACTAACATACCATCATTATAACTTGAAATGGAAGAGTTTTAGAAGCTTACCTTGCTTCTATATGACTTTCTCTCACTAGAATTCTCCTCTTTCTCTCTCTACATGAAAATTGCAAGAGGTTTCCTACTTGAAAGGTCTTGCATGAAATGAACATGTGAGGGGGTATTTATAGGCTTCATATTTCACTAATTCCACATATGCCCTTCTTGCATAAGACTTAATCTTAGCCCTCCAATTTTTACCTCTTTCCACATGTACAAATCTTAGGCTAGGTAGCTTAATATGTTGACACTTGGATGATGAGTCATTAGGGCTTATGTCATCTCTTCTTATCCATTAAGATTAATTAGGCTCTAATCAATGTTTACTCTCTTAATCCCTTGATTAACTTGGCTAATCAACCTTCTAGAAACTTTTAACTTTTCAAAAGTAGATGGTTGAATCCTAGTCATCCAATGAACCATGTTTGCCACTTGTCACAATCCTACAGAAGATGGCTTAACCCTAGTCATAGTCATCTTACTTAAACCTAATTAGGTTTTAACCTATCTTGATTTATTATTTTCTTTTTCTTTTTCTTTTTATTTTCTTTTTTCTTTTCTTGGCCAATTTAGGCGTGACATGTGTCCTTGTCCATTTGTAGGAAATTTTATCACCCTTGATGTCCAGACAGTCCACTGAGTCTTAATATAGTACTGGTTTATTTTATCTGATAGCTGAAAAATTCTAGTATCTCAAAATTCTTATATCAGCTCACCATTAATTATGTCTCAGTAAAGGGGCATTTTCTGATTAATTTCATAATTTTTCTCCCTCTATAACTCCTTAAATTGTCATTTCTGTAAAAACAGAAAATCTACCAATATTAATTTAGCTTTAAATTCAATTAAAGCTAACCTCCTCATTATTTAGGGTTGGAAATAATTTTATAAATTTCCATAATTCCTAAATGAATTTCCTTTAATTTTTCATAATTTTCTGAGATATCTAAGTATTTTTACAAATTAATATTGGCTAATTTTCCTTAATTTAGCCAGAATATTAATAATTAAAATAATTTTGAATAAATTATTTTCAACCTGTATTTACTTTCTAGACCTCAAATACCATTCTACGGTATTAATTCTATTTTCCATGATTTACTGGAAATTTTTAGGATTTCCGGACACTAATTACGATAATGCCCTTTGTAGACCAATCATTTTAAAAAAGACAATTTGGTCCTTTTTCAGTTCTCACTTCAATTGTTATGCTATTTATCTATCTTTTATCTCACCTGGCCTTGGTTAGCCCTAAATCTTTCATTAATCATACTAAAGATATCAGGGTATGACATATTTCCCTATTTCTAGGTTAGAAATTTTGGGATGTTACAACTTTCACCACGACGAACTTCTAGTTTGGTCGTAGAGAAGGGCCCTTTCTTTCCTTTCTCAACCTCTTGGGGATGCTTTCATCGTGACGAAAAGCTGAATTCTTCGCAAAACCAGTTCACTTAACCCTACTTTTCCACGTCTATTTACCATTCTACCCTTCATAACTGCCTATCCATTCAAATTCCTTAACTCCATTTTTGTCTTTTCCTATCCCCACTACCATTAACCTCTTTAATTTCATCCGTTACTCTCACCTTTAAACCATCGGCCATACTCCTTTCAGTTTTGCCTCTCCACCTTCTCTTCTCTATTGTAACCGCAACCCTCTTCCTTCTCCAAGTTCCAGTCCTACCCCACTCTCTACATTCAAACCCCCTTGTTTTGATCCCGCATTGCTGCCTTCTTCCTTCTCTATGCAAGGATTTTCCTCTTCCTCCTGTTTTGGTAAGTTCTATTTTCTTCTTCTCCTTCCTTTGCTTTTTCTTTGTTCTAATTTCATTTTATGTTTAGGGTTTGTTAGTTTTTCTGTTGAGTCCCTTTGGTTTACTGTGGGGTGGGCTTGTTTTCATTTTAGATTGTAGTTACGTAGCACTCATGGTATCTAATGATTTATAGTGCATTTTGTTTTTATATGAATCTTTTGTTCAAATTTGAAAGTTTTTGGTAAATTGAAAACCTATAAATCATTGGATAGCCATTTGCTACTGCCTAGGTTGTTAATTTTGGTTTTTCTGGGGTATTTGTAGTTACTGTTTGTTTTTTGTGTTTGTTTAGTGTGTTTTGTGTGCTATGTATAGAAAGATGCCTCGTACTAAGAACACCCTGCATCTTTGTCTGAATCTAATTCTGGGAATGAGTACAACTTCAAAGAGCTATATGAAAGGACTGACCAAAGACCTCTTCTTAAGGAGAGACCCTTCCTTTTAAACCCCCTAGACAACCCTTTTGTCTGCCAAGTCTGAGCATCCTAATTGACTAGTTTGATCCAGTAGCGTTCCATGGGCAATAACGCCTTTGTTCGCCATTTCTATACCTATACCAGATTCCATGGTGCCATGATCATTGATTTTCACAATGTCTGTGTCTACTGTTCCTTTACCGCTGATAACATCCTGTATCATTACCACCTTCCACCTTGTCGCTATTACCATTATGCAGAGTATAAACATAACTATCCTTATGATGCTATTGTCTAAACCCTTTGTCATGAAGGTGCCACTTAGCATCGCCCTCATACTATAGAACAATATCTAAAGCAGTCCGAATTCCAACCTAAGGCTCATCCTTGGTTGTATTTAGTTTGCAATAACATCATGCCTACTACTCACCAAGCTAACGTTCCTAAGCGCCAAGCCCTATACATCTACGTTCTCATGACTGGCCAATCATTTGACTTAGCTGATACCATTTACTCAGCTCTACTTGATGCCATCAACACCTTCAAACTCACCAGTAGCATCCATTTCCCACACCTCGTCACTAACCTTTTCCGTGTTGCCAATGTCCTTGAGTATGACAATGATAGCTACTTCGAGCCAGCCCCTTTTTTTTATATGACTGCCTTAAATAGCTAGTCATTGGCCTACCTCCTCCTATTCAACCTGTCTATGATGTTGGAGCAGCTCCTGCAACTGGTGTACCAACCCAAGAGGGCCAAGAAGGCCAGGAAGGTCAGGAAGGTTAGGAAGTCCCTAAACCTGTTACTTTGGACACCTTTGCTAATGATATTGATGAGCTGGCTAAGCATGTCTACCAGTTAATCATCACACTCCAAGAGATGAAGAGGTAGAAGGACCGTGATGCTCTCCATGATCGAGACCGGCATTACCACTGTCATGTGGATGCTTTGATTGCTGACCGATTGAACTTCCTCCTACCCCTCGAGGAGGATGACCCTCAGAGCAGAGCCAGGATGTTTGGAGCAGGCACTTCTAGTACAAGATCGTCCGGGTTTGGGGTGGATAGCCCTGGGATGCAGCAATAGTTCTTTCTATGTTTACTTTGTTTGTTGTTTGTTGTTTTTGTTTTTGAGTTAGGGTTGCTGGATACTTTTTAAGCTTTTCAGTGTTTACAATTACTATGCATGATACTTGTTGGATGCTGGTTTAATTGGTTACATTTGCTGTTTTCTTCCCTTTGTTTTGATCCCCTACTCTGTTTCACTTATCCTTTTTGTTTTGCCTGTACTCCGTCACTCTTCTATCTCATCTTTGTGAATTCGATGTGTTGTGCTTCAATTTAAAATTGGACTTCACAACTTCTGATTCACTCATTGATTGGTTTGCATGTACTGGTTTAAACATTGAGGATAGTGTCGTGTTTAAGTATGGGGGAGGGATCTCTATTTTGGATTTCAGCAAATACTTCATCATGTATCTATTTTGGTGCTTAAGTGCTTTAGAATTGATCAATTGTATGCATTTTTGAAGTTATTGAAGTTGATTTCCAGGGAAGTATGAAAATTGAATTGTATTCTATCTTTCCGCCAACCTTTGTCGTGACAAACTTTTAGTTTTGCCATGACTAAGTGCTTCTTTTTCATTCATCTTACTTCTCTGCCATACTTCGCTGTAGCCAACTTATGGTTTCACTGTCGCAAAGTAGCTTTGTTACCAGATATACCTCTCGGGCACTGTTCATCGCAGCACACTTCTTCCTTCACCCCGGCAAGGGCCCAAAAATTTTTTTAAAAAAATCCTAAATGCTTTGTAATTTCATTTTCTCTCTTCAAAAATTCCCCTGGTTTAGATTCTAAATACTCTTGTATTTTTAAAAAATTATTGGAAAATTCAAATTCTACTTGTGCTTTTAGAAAACTGTCCATGCTTTTAAATGATGGTTGAACTTAGCTTAGTCATTCCTTACTGTTTTTGACAAAAAGTAAACTAGGTTGCACTTTAAAAATAGGACTATGCGTTTTTGAACCTTGAGATGGATTAATCAAGATGCTACACTTGTTAAAAAGATATTTGGGCCTAAATTCATTAAATGATGTGAATCTGTTTAATTTCGTATCTCTTTAGAACTTGTTTTGATTCTTAATCGAAGCTTGATGGATTGACGTCTTGTGAACATGACAAAGGCATTCATTTCAAAACCCTTGTTACCCAAACACAAGCCCAGACACTTTATGATTGCCGACCCCTTTGAACCATCACTTTGAGTATATGCATATAAATAAAATGTAAATATTTTATTTTATTTTAGCTTTGGTTTTTTGTTAAAAAAAGAAGAAGAGGAAGAAGAAGAGGAAAGAGATGTTTGAGAAAAGCCAAGAAAAGAAAGAAAATAAATAATGTGTATATATATATATAAAAAGGAGTTAGTATCTTGAAAAACTTTAACTCCTTTCTTCAGAGATCTTTATAGTTGTTTCATGGATAGAATAACTATAATGCCTTATGCTCAATCTTTCTTTCTCTTTTACCCCATCTGTTTCACTTGAACTTCACTAACATTTACAAACCCTAAAGTCCTCTTGATTTGCAATTTGCGGCTCTTGTGGTGGAGAGGTAGAATTATCACAAGCTTATAGTAGAGATTAGACTAAATAGATTTAGAGTGAAATAATCCCAAGACAAGTGAGTTGAGAGCTAAACACATACCCTTAAGATAAATCTCTTTTGCTCAATCTTTTGGATTAAATACTTATAGTGTTTACTTTCTTAGGGTATCTTTGTTTTACTGTTGTCAATCTCCATGGGGATTTCTTACTAATTTTCTACTCTCATCTTCAAGCATATTAGTATTTCTCTTTGCACTTGTACCTATTTGGATTATTTTTATGGGCTTTGTCTAGGAGTACAAAGGTCCAAGGAGGAATTTGATTGAGCTTGAATTGTTTATATTATTTGATGACATATTCTAGGTTTTTGTTACTCTTTTTGGCTCATTTTGATGGTAATTGTGCTTATTTGAGTTTGAGAGCCCTTGATTTGAAGTTAGTGGTATTTGAGGATAAAATTGTCATATTTATTCACTAATTACACTTAGTTGATTTTTGAGATAATTGATTCCAACCATTACTTTTTATTTTAGGAAACTCAAAAAATGGAGCCAAGAGTGAAGATCAAGGGCACGCAACACACAAGACACAACATTAACGTCTTTGCTAGGTTTCGCCATGGCCAACTCATGCCTACATCGCAGTGAAATCCAAAACTTCAACCAGGAAATTTCTCGGCTATGGTTCACCGTGGCGAACTCTTCAAATTAGCAATCCAGACCAGAACCATTTTCAGAAATTTTACATACCCACTCACACAAACAGACCTTGTACACTTCATCTCCGGGTTAGAAACCCTATTTTCGGGGAAGTGACATCATTCACTCCACACATAGCCTCCATTTCATTCTCTCTCATCTCTATCTCACTTGTAACATCCAGACTTTTGGGCCTAGAAGCATCAAAAGTAGCCTGAATTGGATAGGCTCCCATACCCTTTTTGAGCAGAAGTCCCAAAGATGAGAAAGGAAGTCAAAGCAGTTTCAAGGACTAAACTGCAAAGTAAAAGTTTTTCAGGGGCTTCAGTATAATCAAGGTCAGAGACTCCAGTAAAGTCTCGAAGGCCTAGAGAGAGAAAAGAGACTAGATATAGGCCAAAGGTTAAGTTAGAAGCCTCAAAGAGAGAATTATATGAAGCTAAGTCCAAGCAGGGACTAAACTGTAAATTCCGAAAGTTATGACTAACAGGGCTAAAAATGGAAGAGTGTACAGAAAATTCTAAGAAAAATCTCAAAAAATGGGAAATAATATTCTAAGACTCTTCTGTGAAGAGAAATGACAAAAATACCCCTGAGGCAGCTTAAATGGAATTTATGAGGTTATGGCTAGTAAAAAGTACACTGTTGAGGTAATTATTTAAAATAGCAAGAGACCTCAAAAATATATGTAAAAATGAGATTAATTGGTTGAAAGGTTATACTAATTTATAAAATTAGTCCCGTAACCAAAAGGCCAGTGGAATGGCTTTAATAAATTAAAGAGCTGATTGTACCAATAAAAGGGTATTTTAGTAAATAATTTTTATACAAGGCTTAAAGGAAGTGTTATGGCCTGAGAAAATTCATACATATTCTCTAGAATGAAGAGGAATTTATGGAGTAGATAGAAGAATTTTTTGAACTCCGGAAGGCCATAAAGAAAGTCGGAGAAACGTGGGCCAAGTAAAATAGGAGGAAACTTAAGGGCTAAGTTTAGATCCAAGGGTTATGGTCTAATCTCCCTTCTCCTCCACCATTTTCACGACACGTGGCCTCTTCTAGAAGGATGATGTAATATGATGATGCAATGATGATGCAAAAGTCCACTTGAACTTCCAAAATTGCCCTTACTCCTTCTTCTAGCTATCAAGGGCATTTTGGTCCATTCAAGCTAACTTTTTGGCTATAAATAGGCACTCTTCTCCCTCTCAATTTGGCCAAGCTGATGAACACAAGGGGAAACTCTACTGCCCTTGCATCTAGAGAGAGAAAGAGCTATTTCTAGTGAGAGAAAGTCCACCTAAGTTCAAGCTTCAAGATCAAGGTATGTGGTGGCAGTAGCATCTGATTTGATACCTATTTCGAATTAGTTACTATGTGTATCTGATTCTGAAATTTTTCATGCTTAAAGTACACTCTGTAAGCTTTAAATTCATGGGTAGAAAACTTCATTTGGATATGTGTACGATTTATGGTGATTTTTCAAAGTTAGGGTTTGAAATCTGGAAACAGTGTTGAATTTTTGCAAGAGTTTCGAATTCCGTACAATTCCGGTACTGTTTGGCATAGAATTGGTTCCTAAAACTATTTTTCATTTAAATGTAACTTAAGGATCTTTCAGTGAGACTTGGAAGCACTCAATTTGGATTTTTCTAGATTTAATTATGAATTTTCAAAGTTGAGCAAAAATTCTGGAGTTTCTGCGTGAACAGTACCTGCGAACCAAAATTTCTAGATTTGGTATTCTTGAATCTAAGGCCATCTAAAGTAGTCCTAATTGACAAGAAATGGATCTTAAGGATGGGAAATGATAAGATTTATATTAGAAAAGTTAGAAAGAAAACCCTAAGACTAAGAGAAAGGGTTGAGGTTCAAGCAAGCTAGTCTTGAACTTTATGTAATCTAATGGTCCTAATGGATTGTGTGATCATTATGGTTATGTTTAGGACCTTTGGAATATCCAAGAGGATGTTTGGTGATGTTGACTGAATGCCCACATGGTTGGAAAGTCAAGGGAGTCAAAGGAAAAGTAAGAGGAAAGCTTGAGGTGCAAGGTAGTGAACTTATTCTTTATGTGCTTGACATGGTATGCTCATGTGTTGGTTTGTATTTGTTGTTTGAATGATGTTGTGACATGATGATTGTTGCTGGAAATGCTGTTTTTAATATGTTCCCATGGCCATGCATTTTTATACCAAGCATAAAGCATGATGGCATGTCACTAGTTAACTTAAGCTTATGAAAAACTACATACCATACACTAGCATCCATCTTGTGCATGTATCTAGTAATATTTGCTACTGAGATTCCCCCCAATCTCACCCCCTCCCTAACCAACCATTTAGGTCAATCAATGATGGGCACTAATGGCATGAGAAGCAAGGAGAAGAAGTGGAGAATTATTGATGCTAATGATTGATACTAATATTCAATGTATAATTCTCCTATGTTATAATTATGTTGTGAATGCCATATATTTAATTATAAAACTTATGGCATGTAGGGGAATGTATGAGCATGAATGGAAAAAAGTAAGCCCATGTTAGGTATGCCAAAGAAATAAAAAGAATTGAAGTAAAGAGATGTTAAGGGATAAAACGTAGGTCATGGAGCAGTTAGTTTCGAGCTTCAGTTTGACCTACCATATGAATGAGTTAAGTTACGAAATTTGGTATACTTATAGTGCACATCCCAAGCTTTGAAATGAATGGTGAATCACCTCATTTGGATGTGTATACAAAGAGATATGAATTTTCAAAGTTAAGGCATAGAATCTGAAAAGTCCAGATTTTACCAAACGAATAGTAATCTTAATCCAATAAACTGTACGTTTTCAGTGAGGATGAGTTCAGTTGAATATTTTTCCCTTAAATAGCATTAAAAGATATTTCCGTAGAATTTTGGAACACCTCCATACGAGTTTTCTAGAATTAGTTATGGTTTTTCAAAGTTGGACCTGTAATCTGAAAACTGGACAGTGAACAGTAATTTTCCGAAAATTAACATCCAAATTGAAATTTTTAAGTGTAAGACCATCCAACATGGTTTGGAATGGTTCTAAATGAATGCTAAGGTACTATATAAGTAAGATGTGACATCACCCAACCCTAATTTCCTTCCAAGTTTCCACTGAAATCCTCTACAATAGGAAGCTCAGATTTATTCCTAGTTGAGATGCTTCAAATTTCTATGCGTGGCTAGGCGTTTCCTTTCCTCTTGAAGGTGTAGCAATGGCTGGAGTTCAATGAGCTAAGAAGGGGAGTAGTTTAATCTTAGTTCAGCTATGAGTTTATGAATTTCTAGGTTTAGAGTTTGTAATTAGTAGCTGAACTATCTGATTATAGTTGTAATCGGTTCTGGATTTCCATTTATGTAGTGGATTATTTTTGTGGAACTTTTAAGCTTAAATATATGAAGTATCATGTATGTTAATTTTGATCTTTTGATTCTTTCTACTCTTGCATAGTTGTGTTTTGATATTGAGTGGATTATGATTACGTTTGACCTGTTGCATTAATTAAACCTTTCTACTACTAAGGGCACTTAATAGAATTTTGAGTAATAGAGTTCCATTACTTAAGATTCTGGACTTAAGGAGTACTTTGAGGTTCACCAATTGAAACTTTGTGAATTCTACTCTCATATTAATTGATTTTTGACTATGATAGCCTGAGCACACTTTCAAGAGGATCTTTATTATTGTTTGGTTATTTGTTTATCATCATTCATTTCCCATTTCTCTAAAATCCAAAAATATTTTGTTTATCATTCAGTTCAATTCTCTTAACATTTTTGAAAAACCAAAACCCCCTTTTTATGTTCAGTTTGCAATGCATGGCATCTAAGTTAGCTTAGGTCCATTTTATAGGCTCCAATTAAGCGAAATGACTTGGGGTTGCACCCTATAGTACAATCCTTGGATAAAAATTTTGATTTAACCTCCAAGGTCTAGAAAAGGTTGTGAATCAAAAAGCATCTAGGTTGACACCTCAGAAGTCCAAGTTACGACCTGGGGACACAAAAACACTCTAATCTTGCATTTTAGCTCTTATAAATTTGTGGCTCCTTTAATGCTTCATCTTGGGTCTTAAATCCTCCTTCAAATGTCTGAAAATGATAGCAAAGAGCTTTGTAAAGATTAGACTATTTAAAGATCAAGGTAATTATAGTTTGGACGAGATAAATAACCCGTTTTACCCTTAAATCAGTAGAATGTAATGCATGAATCAATATAATCAAAAAAGATATAACTACATGCAAAATGAGGGCAAAGGTGTTGTAAAACATCAGAAAACACTTAAGAAAACATATAAAGATTAGGTTCTATCAATGCCCTATTTCCCAGATCGATGATCTGTTCGATTAGTTTTCTAGTGAACCATCCTTACCTTTACCCCTCAAAGTATGTGTTTGGAAGTGAATTGGATATGTGAAAGCTTTACTTAGGCCCAAAATTAAAATTTTTCCTTTAAGTCATATGGTATTATTCACTGTGCATTTTTTCAAATTACAGGTCCAATTTTGAAAAATTATATCTGATTCTAAAAAAATCGTATGGAGGTGCTCTAAATTTCTACTCAAAGCTGTTTGAGTGCTCTTTAAGAAGAAAAACATCAAACTAGGCTTATCTCTTGCCAATTCGTATAGTTTAATCTGTAAAAATTATTGTTCATTTAGTAAATTATGGAACTTTCAGATTTCTTGCCTCAACTTTGGAAATTCATATCTCTTAGTATACATATCCAACTAGGGTAAACTACCTATGAAATTAAAGCTTAGGATGTGCAAAATAAGCTCACCAAAATTCATTAATTAACTCATGCATTTGGTAGGTCAAATTGGAACTTGAATCTTACTACTTCAGGACCTACATTTTTCTCTTTACTTTTTCTTGCTTTCATTCTTTTTATTATTTTGGTATCCATAACTTGGCCTTATTCTTTCCCATTCATTCTCATACATTTCCATTCATGCCATAAAAATTCTAATTAATTACATTGCATCGTTGGCATCCATAAACATAATTTACATAATAGGAGAATTATACAGTAATCATTGGTCTCATGTGTTAACATTAATAATTCTACACTTTCTTCTCCTTCCTTCGCATGCTCTCCTTCATTTAATCATTGCCCATCATTGATTGACCTAAAGGGTTAGTTAGGGAGGGGTTAGATTCAGGGCAATCTCAGTAGCAAACAATACCATCAATATATGCAAGATGAATGTAAGTATATGATATGCTTCCTTGATTACCTGTATGCCAATTTAGTGATCTAACCTTATGCTCAATGTCTCCAACTACATGCATGGCTATAAAATCATCAAGAGACAAGACATACATTATTTAGACATAGCTCATATCATCACAATTAGCATCATGCAAATCAACACAATAAGCATAAACATTAAGCACATAAGATAGGTAAGTTCACTATCTTGTACCATAAGCTTTCCTCTTACTTTTTCTTTGACTCCCTTGACCACCGAACTATGAGGACTTTTGTTCAATATCATCCAAAACATCTTTTTGGATGTTTCAAGGCCCTAAACATAGCCATATTGATCATACGATCCATTAGGACCAAGAGATTTCATAATGTTGAAGACTAACCTTTCCTCTTGATTTTAGGGTTTTCTTTCTAGCTTTTCTATCCTTTAGCCATATTTCTAACATAAATCTCATCATTTCATATGCTTAAATCTTTTGGTTAGTAGCACCACTTTGGATGGCCATAGATTCAAGAAGATCAAATCTAGAATTTTTGCTTTATGGGTACTGTTCATTCGGTATTTCTAGTTTTTTTACTCAACTTTGAAAATTCATAATTAATTCCAGAAAAAATGAAACTAAGTAGTTCTAAGTCCTACTAAAAGCTCCTTAAGTGCTCTTTAAAGAAAAAATAGTTTCAGGAACCAATTCAGTGCAAAACAGTGCCAAATTGTACAAAAGTTTCTACTGTTTCAATAGTCAAAAACTATCTCCAGATTTTAAATCCTAATTTTGAAAAATCACCACAAATCTTACACATATCTAAATGAATGTTCTACCTATGGATTTAAAGCTTAGGGGTGCAATTTAATCATGCCAAATTTTAGAATTAGATATAAATAGGAACTTAATTGAAATAAGTATCGTGACAAGTGTGACAATTCTAAAGGCTAATTGTCCAAGCTTGAATTCTTCCTCCACAAGAACTTGCCATGTATCCTGATGACATCGTACCCTTGACATCATCAAACTTCTTTCTTGCCTCACCATGCCATGTGGTGAAATCTCAAGGAAAAGAAAGGAGAAGATTAGATCTTGACTCTTGGATCAAACTTAAACTCCAAGTTTCTTTCTAATTTACTTAACCCACATTTATCTAGCTTTCTTAATAGCCTTATAGAGCTTAGACACCATCACTGTGGTACAAGATATGGCTTCTCTATAGCTGTCAAGTTCCCAATAACCCCTCTCTGTACTACTTTGCCGTGGTGAAGGATTTGTTTGGTCGCAACGAAGTGCTTTGGATAACAAAACATATAGTTTTAGTTAGCTGACGTTGGGGGCTTTCAAATTAGTTTAAAGGCTCAAAAATTAATGCAACCAGCCATATGAGATTATCTTGATTTAACCATATTTTACACTCTTTCTTGAGTTATTTATAAGGTTTTTAAAGTGTTTTCGCATACTTCTTATCTATCTTTGAGCCAATTCTTATCACTATCCTTTTGTATTTAATTCATGCTTTTTTAAGTGTTTTTAATGACTGATAACTACTTTTCATTTACTTTGGATCATGAAGATCTAGATATTATAAGAAGTCAAGTTGATGTTGCAGGTAAATGAAGGGATCTGGAGAAGCTAAAGAAGGAGTTAACGAACCTTGAATGAAGAAGAAGGTAGAAATCCAAGCTAAGAAAAGGACCTAAAAGAATCACCTTTGCTGGACACCATCACCGTGGCACAAATATAGCTTCACCGTGGTGAAGCCGTCGAGTTCCCAATAACCCTTCTCGGTACCACTTCGTCACGGTGAAGGAATTGTTTAGAATTAGCTGGCACTAAGGGCTTTTAAATTAAGTTAAAGGCTCAAAAATTGATGCAACCAGCTGTAAGACATTACCTAAATTTGGCCTTCATCACTTCCTCTCAACTCTCTACCACTCCCACCCAGAAATTCTTCATTTTTACCTCTTCTTACCACTAATGTCTCAATTGTACACTGATTATTCTCCACCATTCTATCTCTGTACCTCATTTCCATACCCATTTCATTATCCATGGCTGTCAAGAGTGATAAAACCGACTGGATCAAGATTGGAGCTACAAGTGGCTGAAGTTTGTGATCTTTGGTGATAGGGATGCAAGCTTGAGCTCATGGACTGCACTAGGGAGTTTCTTATTTCAATCTTTATGGTTATATGTATTTGGACTTCTAGATTTAGGGTTGAATGCTATCTTTACCACATTGAATAACTGATCAATTTTTTTTTCTTATGATTGATTTATTTGTATTTGAACTGATAATGTAATGTGTTTCTGATTTATATATGAATTTATTTTTTTACACTTGGCTTTTGATTAATTTGCAATGATTATTGTTAGTTAATTGATTAACATTGACTCTTGTGTACTGATTAGTAACCAAGAGAGAGCATTGCATCATTCTCTTTATTTACACACTAAGTGGTTTTCACAACAATGTTTTGAAATGATATTCATTCATTTTGATCAAAGTGGTTTTCACTAATCCAAGCATTAGAACAAAATGCTTATTTAGGGTTTTAATTCAAACTTAGTGGTTTTAAAATCCCAAATATTTTAAAAGAGCAAGGATAGCTAAATCTCTATTGCCAAAGTCATTTTTATTGAATCCCTTTAATCCAAATCATTCCTTTACATTGTTTTTATAACAAGAAAAACCTTAAAAAAAGTATTTTCTTTGTATTATTCTTTTTTTTTTCCTCAATCTGATTTTCGACAACCAAATCCTAATTGTTACTCTTAGCTATTAGGATTCAATTAAGGCTCCATGAGTGAAATGACCCGAGATTATGCCACTATAGTGCAATCCTTAGTTGATTTATAATCTTGACTCTCAAGGCATTGGAATTCAATCAAATCAATAGCATCATTACTATAGAGTCATTAATTTGACTCTCTTGTAGCCAAGTGTCAAACCCTTGTTTGATTGGGAGAAGAGCCTAGTAGATTGCATCGCATTTATGGTAGCTGTATTTCATTAGTTTTCATAATTTTGCATTCATCCATTTGAAAATCTAGGTTTTGCATATTGGTTGTGCATTTACATATAGGTCAAACCTTGTTTTCGCACTCTCTGGACCCTTTTGCCTGGCCATAATTCCTTTTCACCATGGCAACCTTGTAGAATTTTTCTAGATTCCTCTCAAGAAACCTTTGTCGAGGCCAACTTCCTCCCTCGCCATAGTGTGATCTGCAGTTCCAGATCCCTTATTTACTTTAGGACAATGTCACTGCGGCAATCATTCTACCTCACCACTATCACACCTTACTATCGGATCCACTTAAGGTTTAATTAAACCCATTTTAGGCCACCTTGGATGGTCTTGGGCTCAAAATCCATGAAAAACGCTGATTTTCGGATTTTTACTGTTCATCAGGTAAAAATCCAGTTTTCTGGCCCAACTTCACAAATTCATCACTTAATCTAGAAAAATCAAAATGGAGTGGTTCAAAATTCTATAGAAAGCTATTTGAATGATCTTTCAAGGTAAAATAATCATATGAACTAATTCCATTTGAAAAAGTGTCAGATTTTTGTGAAAGTCACCTCTGTCTATTAGGCAAAAATCCTTTTTCCAAGTTCTAAACCTTAATTTTGAAAAATCATTAAAAATCGTGTAGTTGGTTATTTGTAACGTGCTGCCTATCAATTTGAAGCCCACAACATGACCTTTTTAAGCATATCAAATTTTGTGTAGAAATTTGTTCGGTAACTTAAAAAAATGTGGCCCTAAACTGGCATCCTGCTTAGGGATTACAGCACCAACCATAGATACTATACATAACCAAATACAAATATTTCCTCACGACTCATCACCATATTAATCCTTGGATTTGTAGCCTCCCTTTTGATGATTCAGTCCCTAAAATGTTAAGTTACATATGGGGGATGAGATTTCAATGAAATCCCAGTAGCAAGATCAATCAACCAAAACATTAATATGCATCAATTACAAGCATTTCAACCTTTTGCTATTAATAGGGAATAACTTTACCTCATACATGTAGCACTTTAACATGCAATAGCCAAGGCACATAAAGCAAGAAGTATAGCTGCACAATCATCATCGTCATCATCATCATTTAGTTCAACCACATAATAGCACATGAAATTGGATAGCAATCAATGCAACACTCAACATTAAGGTCAATTAAATCTTACTACCTTAATCCAATGCTCTTTGATTTTCTTGTTCTTCTTTCTTGCTTCCACAAATGCCAAACCCTAACATGACAATCCATAAAAAGGGCAGCAAGAATCATCAACCATTCCTCATAAAAATCAATAACAAAATTTAAGGAGAACCTTTGTCCCTTAAAGCTTCTACCTTTGTTCTTTAAATTTTAGAGTTTGTTTTCTTAAACCCTAAAAATTCCCTCTTGACTCATTCCTGCATAATTTTTTATGTAGATTCCAAATATCTACTTGGATTTAACAAAATAAAATTCCTTCTTTTAGTTTTTAACTGACCGAACCATTAGGGTTTAAAATTCAAAAATTTTAACTTTGATTCTATGGCTTCCAATACTTTTTCTTTAGGTTTATCCTGCACCATTTTGGATTTTGAACACAATGGAAGCCTCCAAACTTTGAAAAACACATCCTAAGATTCAGTTTTGGTCTTGGCCGAACCATACCTCTTGGAGTTCAACCATGAAAAACTTTTCAAAACAACACTAAACCACTTGAAACCACCTTGATTCATAGTATCCTAACTATATTTAACAACAAAACCTCCTTCCCTACACTATACCCATTTCGGCCAGCAATAAGAAGGGACAAGAAGTAATTTTTCCAAGCAAGGAACATCTTAGAACAACTTACCAAGCTTGAATCTTAGTTGGAAGATCAAAGTAGCTCGCTTTTCTCTTGATTTCCTTTCAAGTTCTCTCTTCTTCCCTCTTGTCTTGCCTTGGAGGAATGGTGATCTGATTATGGGGGAGGAAAAGCTCAATTAAGGCACCAAAATATCCCAACCACCATCATAAATGAGTTGCCAAGTGTCACCCTCCTACTTAGTCTTGAATCCTCTCTCTTAATTAAGTAAATTATAATGTAATCAAATTCCAAAGTCAAGATCCTCTCCACTTAGTGCTTGACACTTGGAAAGCTTTAATTACCATCCATTAGAGGCTTGACAAGTGGCAACTTGTGGGCCAAGTAAAGTGCAAGATGTAACATCCTGAGTTTTATCGGGTTTTAATAGCCTCTTTTGGGTTGATTTTGAGGATAGATTAGTAATTAATCTTGATCTTGGTGTTTGGGTTGAATTTGAGGTTTGTTGGAGGAATAGGTGAATGTACCCCTCAGGGTATGTTCGTCGCGGCGAAGTTTACTTCGTCGCGGCGAAGGTAAGTGCATGCCGCGGCGAAGTTCTTCTGGGCGAGCGAGAGTTTCATCTCGGGAAGTTTCCCCGCGGCGAAAGGTCGCGATTCTATATAGTCGCGAAAGGGTTCAGCGTGCGAAAATAAGAAAATCTGAAGGAGGAGAGAGGAGCTCTGCTAGGGTTTCGAACTTTTGGCTTGGAGGGGGCATTTCTAAGGATCCATTACCTCAAGTAAGTGATTTTAACCTCTAATCTTCTTTTTTTATTGGAATTTCTGAGGATTTTTGGTGGAACCCTAGGATTTTCTAGGTTGTGTTGGAATTGAGGTTTTTGACCGATTGTTTTGGGTTTAATTGATTGCATTGGGTTAGTTTAAGTATTTAATCGGTGTAGTTTTCTTGGATTTAAAGAATCTTGAGTTTTTGGAGTTAGGGTTTATGGAATTGGATGATTTGGGATTGAGGATGATAATGTAGAGATTGATTTTGAGTTTTGTGAATTGGGTTATGTTAAGGAGGGTTAAATTGGATGTTTAATCGGTTTAGATTTGTTGTTGGAACCTTAATTGCTCAAATGAGATGTTGGAGGTTGAATTCCTATAGTGGGTCCTTGAGGTTTGAACTCTAATTGATGCTTGGAAGGAGACTTGATGTTTTAATAGACTTTGAGGACTTTGGAGTGTTGTTTTGATAGTTACACCCTTTGAGTTGGGTAGAGTTTTGATGAGAGATAGGAATTTTGTGTCCCCAAGTGTTGTTTTGGCCACATTATTAGTTTGAAAGCTAATATATGATGGTTGTGTGTTTGTGCGCTTGTGTAGACCGGTTGTGAGTCTTGGTGGTGCACGGGGCCACATTGTTGGTTTGTTGTTCCTTGCTCAGGCGAGAGGTAACCACTTTCCAATCCTTAGTACTTGCTTCTGTGGTATTATGAGTAGATTTATGTTTTGTGCTCTAAGTAGTAATTATGTTCAAACTGTATGTTGTGTATAAAAAGGAAAACCGTCTTGTGAGACTTCGACTAGTGATGAATGAATTTTTGGAATTGTGAAAGATATGCCACTGAATGAGGTTAATTGTGAAATGATTATTACTCTTTGATTATGATTTGAGTATGATGCATTAATTGGGAATTGGTGAGAGTTTTGTCTGTTACTACCCCGTGGTAAGGCCTCCATTAATGCATGATGGTTGGCTTAGTACGTCCACCATAGTGAGGGATAGGCCTTTTGGCTCCCTACGTCCCCCAGAGTGAGGGATAGGCCTTTTATGGCTCCTTACGTCCCCCATAGTGAGGGATAGGCCGGCTCCGGCTCCTGAAAATCCCCCAAAGTGAGGGATTTGGTTGATGGGATTGCATCATTGCACTTGCATGAATTGTTGTGGCTATCGTTTTATATTATTTGTGAACTGCCCCACTTGACACCTCACGAGCACCTATTTAGTAGTACCTAGTATTGGAAAGGTTGGTTACTGGGACTTTGTCTCACCCCGTGGTTTACAATGTTTTCAGGTGAAGTTTCTAGGCGTGCGCCTTCGAGAAGAGACGCAGAGGCTTAAGCTTGGTAGCTTTAGACCTCTAGCCTTTGTTTATGTATGAATATGTTGTATATTGCCACAGTTAGGGTCTTTTGTGATATTTTGATTGTTGATCTATTGTAAATTGGAGGATACGTTATCTCCTTGTTTTAGTTGGCCGGAGGCCTTTTCTATTGATGGTAGAACTTCGATTTATGTTGGAAACAATTTATATGGGCTGTTGTGGATGTGTTTTGTTACCCGGGCCGGAGGCTCGGAGGCCCAATGGATATGAATTTTTCCTTCTACTATGGTAGCTCGTTTTAACAGCTTTCCTTTTCTACCATAGTAGCGGTCTTATGACGAGTTATGATGTTTTGAGGTTAAGGGTTTTACACAAGACTCTAGTCTTCACTTTGTCGGTGCACTTTTGCTCCAGGTTTAATTTCTTTTCGATAATTACAGTGCTCTGGCCTCTGTAATTATTTTCTGTTAGATCCATAAATAAGTCCCCTCATTTTTATCTTTCCAAATTGCCCTCTTTGTCTCAAATTTAATTTCCCAATAATTAAATAAAAGGGAAAACTAATTTCCTTCTTTTTAGTGATTTTTCCACTTTTCAAAGGAAGTGGGAAAAATATTAAATACTTGAGGGTCTTCTTTTAATTCTATATCCTTCTTAAACATATTTATTTGGAATTTTCCAAATAAAAGACCTTAAACTAGCTTAAATCGCCCTTAAATTCCTTTGTAATTTCTCTAAGGGTAATTTGGTCATAAGACCAATTTTATAATCCCATATAATTCTCAAGGAACATTGTCCTTATTTTTTCTTAATTTTTTGAGACTTAAAAATATTTTTCCATAATTATTCTTGACCAATTTTTCTTAATTAGTCAAACTTTTCGTAATTAGCTTGGAAAACTATAATAATTATTTTTCACCAAAATTCTTCTATTTCTCCTACTCATTTTTTACCCTTAATTATTTAGGAATATTTCTTATTCCTAAATGCCATATTACTGGATGTGACATTTCTCCCCCCTAAATAAATTTCGTCCTCGAAATTTAAAGCATATCTTATTAGAAAAGTTCAAGATACACTTCCTTTATTTCAGTCTCTATCTCCCCTATAGCTTCTTCCAGTATAAGACCTTTCTAGACAACCTTGACCAGTAAAGACTGCCTATTTCTCAGCTGTTTGACTTTCTGATCAATGCTTCACTCTAGTCTGATCTCAAAAGATGAGTTGCCTGGGAGCACAATGTTATCATAGCTTATGACAGGTGTCAAGTCTAGATGGTGCTTCTTTCATTGGGAGTTATAGAAGACATTATGAATTTGACTTAAATTCAGGGGAAGGGTGTAACGCCTCATGTTTAAATCAATTAACATTCCTTGTGGAAGCATTTGGAATCACTTTTGAAGGCTACAATTGATGAAAAATCAAGTTTGAAAATTTTCATTTACGGGTTACTATTCATTGTCACCTTAAAATGTGACAAACTTCGAAAATTCATACCTAATTGTAAAAAAATCAAAATTGAGTGATTCCGAGTTCTACAGAAAGCTCTTTGGATAAAATTTTGAGGAAAAATAGTTTCTCAACTGATTTCCTTGAAATTCGAGCTCAATTTCCTTTGAAAAAATTACTGTTGATTTGGTCATTTTCGGATTTTACTGTATTTTTACCTAACTTTGGAAAGGTATAACTTTATGCTCGGTTATCAGAATCAGGTAAACTACCCCTCATTTTAAAGAGAAACATCAAATCTCTTTGCTTGCCAAATCTTATGACCTAAGTCACTCGTTGGTAGGTCAAACTGGAGCTACAAACTCATTGCTCCAGGACTTACGTTTTATCCTTTAACATCTCTTTAATTCTTTTTATTTCTTTGGCATACATAACATGGCCTTACTCTTTCCCATTCATGCTCATACACTTTCATTCATGCCATAAATATTATAATTAACTACATGGCATCATTGGCATCCATAACATAGTTCACAAAATAGTAGAATTATACATTTATCAACAGTCTCATCCATTAACAAGAATAATTCTGCGCTTACTTCTCCTTGCTTCTCATGCCATTATTGCCCATCATTGATTGACCTAAATGGTTGGTTAGGGAGGGGTTAGATTCGGGGGAATTTCAGTAGCAAACACTACCCATAAGCATGCAAGACATGATGCACATGCATGACATGTTATAACATTAACACATGAATGCCATGGAAAGTAAGCTAAAGCATTTCATGCTTCCATAACATATTGCCAAGGCAAAACATAACATAAACTTGCAAACATAACTTTGCAAACATTTCATCATAGCTTAGTCACATCATGGCAACACAATCACATCATGCAAGCATACATATCAAGCACACAGTATAGGTAAGTTCACTACCTTGCACCTCAAGCTTTCCTCTCACTTTTCCTTTGACTCCCTTGACTTTCCAACCATGTGGGCATTTGTTCAACATAACCAAACATCCTCTTGGATGTTCCAAAGGTCCTAAACATAACCATAATGATCACACAATCCATTAGGACCATTAGATGACATAAAGTTCAAGACTAGCTTTCTTGAACCTCAACCCTTTCTCTTAGTCTTAGGATTTTCTTTCTAACTTTTATAATATAAATCTTATTATTTCCCATCCTTAAGATCCATTTCTTGTCAATTAAGACCACTTTAGATGGCCTTAGATTCAAGAATACCAAATCTGGAAATTTTGGTTCGCGGGTACTGTTCATGCAGAATTTTCAGAATTTTTGCTCAACTTTGAAAATTCATAATTAATTGTAGAAAAATCCAAATTGAGTGGTTCCAAGTCTCACTGAAAGCTCCTTAAGTTAAATTTAAGGGAAAAATAGTTTCAGGATCCAATTCTACGCCGAACAGTACCGGAATTGTACGGAATTCGAAACTCTTCCAAAAGTTCAACACTGTTTCTAGATTTCAAACCCTAACTTTAAAAAATCACCATAAATTGTACACATATTCAAATGAAGTGTTCTACATATGGATTTAAAGCTCACAGAGTGTACTTTAAGCATGCAAAATTTTAGAATCAGATACCCACAGTAACTTATCCGAAATAGGCATAAAATCAGGTGCTATAACCACCACATACCTTGTTTTAGAGTTTGATCTGGCTTGGAACCACTTGGCCTTTCTTTCTCCCTCTTCTTTCTCTCTCTAAAAACCATTTTGCAAGAGCTTCCCCATGAATTCCTTATGCTTGGACGAAATGGTAGGGAGGGGAGGGGGTATTTATAGAAAAACAGACTGAATCTGGACCGTTGATCTTAAAAATACGTGGCTCGATTTGGACCGTCCATTTTCTCTTTTGATCTTACGGTGACAAGTGTCCTATGACATCATGCTTATCTCTTCATGATGACATCATGCTTACATCATCAAGTCACATGTCTTTAATCTGACCACACAAGTGTCTTGCATCTGACCGTACACGCAATACCTTCTTTTCCCATCTAACCGTACACTTGTCTCTTCCATGTCCTTTCATCATTTATGGAATTAAAATAGGGAGAAATAAATAGAAAATTCGTTAAAAAATATTTCCTTAATTATTTCTCCACTTATCAGACCAATCTTGCACCGTAACGGATATTTTTCGGGTCCTGACTTACCCTGTACCACCGAGACAACTTCTTCTTAAAATCCTGGCCAATAAAAGGTACACATATGGCGCCATCTTAGAGGAGCATAGATGAAAATAATTAGCTTTGCTGACAGGCTACTTGACCTTACTGAATCATGCAGTAGAGATTTCACTATAACGGGTAGACAAAAGACTGTCTAAAATATTCCCGTACTGTATTCTGATTTTTATGCTGTCCATAAATATCTTCTAGTGACTCAGCATGATGACTCGTAGGTATCATGATTACGCTTGATGACTCAGCATCGTCATGATGGCTCTTAGATATTTTCTTTGGTTTTGTCTCCTATTTAGGGGACAAAATTATTTAATATTTGACTGGAGCATTTTATTCAATCTAGAGCTCCAAAAATTCATCCAAAAATATTATAAAATTCCTCATATTCTAGAGAAAATCTGTGAATTTTCTCAGGTCATAACTCAACCTGTAGCCCCACTTAAAAATCATTCTTTAAAATGCCCTTTTTCGGTACAACTGGTTTTTAAGTATTCTTAAAGCCATTTTGCTGGTCTTCTGGGGATGAGACTAATTTTATAATTTTCTACAGCCTCTTAGATCATACATCCCCATTTTACCATAATTTTCTGAGGTTTTCTTATGACTCAAACAATTAAATCTACCTCTACATCTCAAACTGAGCTATAAACTTATAAATTCCTTTTAAGTTACCTCAGGGGTATTTTTGTCATCTCTCTTCACAAAAGAGTCTTAGAATATTATTTCCCATTTTCTGGGATTTTCTTAGAATTTTCTAAGTACTTTCCATTTTTACCCCTAATGGCCGTAACTTTCTGAATTTACGGTTTTACCCTTGCTTAGGCTCAACCTCATAAAACCATCTCTTTGAGGCTTCTAACTTAACCTTTGGTCTGTATCTAGCCTCTTTTCTCTTTCTGGGCCTTTGAGACTTTACTAGAGCCTCTAACTTTGATTACGCTTTAGCCCCTTAAAACTTTCACTTTGCAGTTTAGTCCCTAAAATTGCTTTAACTTCCTTTCTCATCTTTAAGACCTCTACTAAAATGGGGTCTGGTAGCCTATCTCATTCAGGCTATTTCTGATACTTCGAGGCCCAAAAATCGGGATGTTACAAAGGGTCACTTATAAGTTACTGTTCCAGCCTTGGACAAAATTTGAAATGGTCTAACATACTTTGAACTTAACTTCTTAAGCTTTAGGGATCGATCGACTTTTGTTGTTGGTTACACTTTAGTCACCAACCTCAATCTTTAACGATCTCCTGTAATGTCTGGGTAGCTCTTTTATCTACTTTGAGCCATTAGAAGTCTTTGCTAAATAACTTTAATCTATTAGGAAGTCTGATCCACTATATTAGGACCATACTTACTTCTTTCATTAAGTTCTATCCAGCACAATGGAGATCTACACTTCCTCCCATAGAGTGCTTCACATGGCGCCATTCAGATACTTGCATGGAAATTGTCATCTTAAGAAAATTCGGCTAACGGTAAGTACATATCCTAGTTACCGTCGAAATCAAGTACATATGTGTGTAGCATAGCTTCTAACATCTGTATCATTCTCTATGTCTACCCATCATTTTAGGATGGTAGGTTATATTGAATTTGAAAGTAGTGTCCATTTCTTTTATAAGAACCTCCAAGACTTCAAGTAAATCTTGGGTCTCAGTCCAAAACAATACTACTTAGGAGACTCGGTAGCTTAATAGCTTCCTTAACTTTCATCTCCCGTTTTCTGTTAGACTTAGTACATTCTTGCCAAAATGGCTAACATTTCTGGCTTTTTCACTTTCTCACATTTTTCCCAGGGTCACCCTTCCTTGGGCTACTCTTGCCTAAAACACTTAACTAAACAGTGTTGACGAGAAAATGAGGCACTGATTCTGATAGGCTCAACCCTTGTACTTTGCTATCTTAGACCTCTTTCCTGATCTATCTTTAGTCTGGTCTTTTCAGCTTATATTCTTGTCTCTCACCTCATTTTAAGGACTGCCCATCAATACTCAGTTTGTCTCTGTATCACATGGGTTCTTCCTGTATTTAGAGCTAGTCTGAATGTCTCTTTTTCAGGTCTTATGGCTCTAACTCCTCTAACTTTGGCTTTTGAAAGAGAGCCTTTTCTTATCGTTCGCTTAGAGGTTCTCGCTCAAAAATTTATCCAAGCTATGCAGTAGAGCAAACTCGGGTCGTTCTCTTTTGGGAGCCTAAATTAGATGTCTAAGTTAGATTAATGCTATGCAGAGTAATGAAAAGGGGTTTTTGGTGTTTTTAGCCATTAATGAAATGCCAAAACTAAATGCAATGAATACTGATCTAAGTTACTATGTTTTTGGATTTTTCTAAGATAGTGGTGATGAAGTGAAGTTAATGATATGAAATCTCTTGAATATAGCTTTGAAGCAATCATAGTTCAAAATAATTTTGGGAGTAGAAATCATCAAGTCTTCTAATGAAAACCTTAAAGAACCCTTTAAGTCTAGGATCTTAATCAATGTCACCCATTTCATAAGATCCTATTAAGCTCACTTGGTGTGTGTATTAAGATTAATTGATGCACTTGGTTAAATGCAAGCTCAGATCAACTCAACAATCACACATTACCATGCAAGACAGAGAGTATCAAAAGGGATGCATAGAAACATATATGTAACCACATATATTGAAGCTCAAATTCAACATTAACTAATCCAATACACAAAACAATCATCCAGAATTGATTACAACCATAATCAAAATAGCTCAGCTCAAATTTACAAATCCTAGACCTAGAAATTCATAAATAAAGAACTAGAACTCATAGATGAAGCTAACTCCCCTTTGAAGCTCTTGGAACTCATGCTCCTTCCACCATATTCAAGAGTTGAGAGGCTTAGCTAGTCATAACTCTTGAACCAACTCCAACTAGATAATGTTCTTCAGCCATGGTAGCAGCAGATGGAAGAAATGGAAATGGGATTAGGGTTTCTGAGGTGAAAATGAGAGAAGAGGATGAAAGATACGAAGGTGGAGGCTGAATGAATGTCATCTCCAGTCATCATACCCAAAATAGGGTTTCTAACCCGAAACTTACGTGCATGGGTCGGTTTTTGGGGATGGGTAGGTCAAAATTTCCCGAAATGGTCGGGTCTGGAATTTGCTGCTTCGAGAGGTTCGCCGCGGCGAATAATAGGTTCGCCGTGGCGAAACATGGCAGAGACCTGTCTTCGCAGAAGGGTTTTCGCCGCGGCGAAGTGGGATGTTGGCCGCGGCGAACATAGGCAGAGGGTCTTCTCTTGCTTCTTTTGCCTTGAGTTCTTCAATTCTGGCCCCAAATCTTTATTGTCCTACAATAAAAAGTAACAAATTGAAGTATCAATTGTCCTAGAAGTTAATTGAATCCAATTAACAACCAATTATGACAATTTAATCCTCAAAATGATACTAACTTAAAGTAAGAACCATAAATCTCAGTTAAGCACAATTTTCATTAAAAAGGACCAGAAAGTATGACAAAAATCATGGATAATGATATGAAAAGAAATTAATATTTTGAGCTCAATCAAATTCCCCCACACTTAGACCTTTGTACTCCTGAACAAAGCGTGAGAATAATTCAAAGTGACACTAGAACAAAGAGAAACACTACCATGCTTAAAGATGAAAGTAGAAGATTAGTAGGAAATTCTCACGGAGTTGACATCCGTAAACAAGGACATGCTAAGAAAATGAGCACAAAGGAAAATCAACTTAAAAGATTGATTAAGAAAGATCCATCTCACGGATAAGTGTTTCACTCTTAACTCACTTGTCTTTAGGGTTATTTCACTCCAAGTCTACCAAATCCAATTTCTACCATAGGCTTGTAATAATTCTACCTCTCCACCATGGGAAACAATTTTGCAAATCAAGAGGACTTTTAGGGGTCAAAATTTGGAATGGAGGTCAGCCGGAATGAATGAAATGAGAATGAACATGAAGATGAAAATGAGTACGAACATATAAATTATTAAGACAAAATTAGTCTAATTAAAAACTGGGAGAGAAGTTACTTATTTTTAATATTTATATCTCTCTCTTTTTTTTTTTTTAATAATTTTTTTAATTTTTTTTATTATATCCCTTATTATATACTTTTTTTTTCTTTTTCTTTTCTCTTTTTTTTTTTTTATGTTAAATTGCATGCATGTACTCAAGATGAAGGCTCAAAAGGGTTTGCAATGGTAAAATGATTAGGTTTATGTTTGGGAAATGCGGGTATGAAATCGAATGCCTCTATCGTTTTTACAAAAATTGATTCGCTGAGCTTCGATTAAGAACGAGAACAAGTTCTAGAGAAATATGAACTAAGCAGATTCACTCAATTTAATAACTTAAGGTCCAAAAATCCTTCCAACAAGGCTCAAATCTCAATTAGTCAATCTCAAAAGTTAACAACCACATAGTCATAATTTCAAAGCACATCATCATTTACTATCTGTCAAAAACATGAGAATAACTAGTCTAAGTTCAACCCTCATTTAAAAGCATGAAAATTTTCTAAAAGCACTAGTACAATTTGAACTCTTCTACTAATTTTGAAAAAGGATGCAGGAGTATGACGATTCTAAGTCGGGAAAAATTTTTGAAAACCAGCTGAGATTGCAAGGAATTTATTAAATTTTTTTTTTTTTTAAGAGTTCGCCGCGGCGAAACATGCCCGAATGGCTTATTATTCGTGAAAGAGGAGGCTTCGCCGCGGCGAAACAAGAAGTTGGCCGCGGCGAAACAAGGCAGAAAGCGAAAATTCCTGTGCAATTTCAGCTCTTCAGCAACTAAACTCAAAATATTCACAATTAAACCAATCTATCAGTTCAAAAACACCTCAAAATCATCTAAATGCATGGATGCACGAGAAGCATTTGCTAAAATCCACAATATGGACCTCCCCCACACTTAAACACAACATTGTCCTCAATTTGTGAATTAGGGACAGCAAACAATGCAAGGAGGCTCAGAAGTGAAAATAGAACAAAGATTAAAGCAAGCTAATCAGAAATCATCCAAGTGAACAAGCGTAAAAACCAATGAGGCACCATAAAGTGTAAGAAACAATCCAGCCTCAAAACAACACAAGAAACAAAAGAACTAAAGAAAAGAACAGAAAACCACAAAAACAGAAAACTAAGACTGATGCTCAGGGTCAGCTGCTCCAGATCCTGACGGTCCTGCACCCGATGTGCCGGCTCCGTCCATACCCATATGGTGCTGTGGCTCCTCCTCCTCAGCCGGTAAAGTGAAGTTCAAACGATCCGCAAGCAAAGCATCAAAACGGCGGCGGTAGCGACGTTCTCGCTCATAGAGGGCATCACGGTCCTTCTGCCGCTTTATCTCCCGAATGAGTGTAACGCGAATCTGATGAACTTCCTCAGATAGCTCGTCAATATCATCGGCAAGCGTGTCTAAGGTGACGGGCTGGGGGGGTTCGGGAACATCAGGGCCTTCCTCGGCTGGATCAGTGGCGGCCTGGCCTGCACTAACATCGTATACAGGGTGGACAGGTGGGTGGGGTGCAATGGTGGGCAGTTTAAGGCGCTCAAACCGGAATAGAGGGGCAGGCTCAAAGTAGCTGTCATCATCAAATGTAGGAACTCCGCACTTGCGGAAAAGGTCAGAAACAAGATGGGGAAAGACAATGCTATTGGTGATTTTTTTGGTATTGACGGAAGAATGGAGGGCGGATTGAATGATTTCAGCTACGTCAAAGGATTTGCCGGTCATGAGGAGAAAAACAATAAGAGCTTGGCGTTTGGGGAGGTTCTGGAGGTGGGAAGTAGGTAGGATGTTATTGCAGACTAAGTGTAGCCACGGCTTTGCCTCAGGCCGAAAATCAGAACGTTTTAGGTACAGTTCAGCAGTGCGGGGACGATGCCAAGTGGCACCATCCCGGCATAGGGTCTGGAGGATCTCATCATAAGGATAATTATCACTATAATGGGAGTACTGAGAATTACGGACTACAGGAAGCCGGTAGTGGTCTCTTATGTTATAAATAGTGAAAGTGTAGTTCACAAGCTTGCCCCGGAAAGGAATGGATAGCATACCATGAAGACGGGCGTAGGTGTAGAAATGGCGGACAAAGACATCATTACCATTAGCTCGTGGGCGAGCCAATTCAAGCATTTGGGATTCCTGAAGTCTCTGGACAAAAGGATGGTCGGATGGTTCAAGGGGAAAGGCTCTCTCCCTATGGAGGGGGCGCTTGTCCACTACCCTATAGATAGAATCATAGGTTATGGGTCCCTCAGAGTCAGACTCAGACTCAGACACGGGTAAAGGTTCAGGGTCTGGGTTTTTGGTGCGAGGCATATCCTGAAGCAACAAACAGAAAGAACACGAATCACAACAAAAAGACCTACAACCTAAACAACACAGAAATGAACAAACTTAAAACCTAACAGTGGCAAACGGTTAGTTAATGATTCATAGGTTTTCAGAGGACTAAAAATTTTCAAAATTAAGCAAATACAGTAATTAAAAAGACAATGCACTATGAATCATTAGGTAACCTACAGGCCACGCAACTACACTAACCACAAACTAAGCCAAAAGCAAAAACCAGATCAAATAAACTAAGAAACCACTAAATTAAACTAAACTAAAGGAAAGAACAAGGGAGAAGGAAGGACATACCAATAGGAGAGGAGATACAGGCGCACGGCGAGAGGAAGAAAAATGGAACAGAAATTTTGAAGGAGGGGTAGGAGAAGTGATGGAAGGGGGGACGGAAACACGAAACAGAGGATGAATGCGGACGGCGGCTGGGAGAAAGGGAGAGGAAGGAGAGACACACGCGGAGCAGGAGCGGAGGAAGACCGGAAGCTGAACACGAGGGGAACGGTTTTGAAGAATGAGAGAGGAATGAATGGGTTTAACGGAGAGGGGGGTGGGAAAAGACGAAAAGGGGTTCAGGGAAGAGGGGTGGGCGGTTCAGATAGGGGGCAGAAAGGGAAAAAACATGCGGAAATACGAGCCAGAAAACGAAACGCCTCAACGTAGAAACGGCACGTTCGCCGCGGCGAACAATGCCCGAGAAGAAACGAACGGAAGAAAGACGTTTCGCCGCGGCCAAATATAAGTTCGCCGCGGCGAAATAGTCCCGAGAGGAAACACACAGGAAGAAAGGCATTTCGCCGCGGCCAAACATAAGTTCGCCGCGGCGAAACACTCCCGAGAGGAAACACACAGGGACGGCCGAGTTTCGCCGCGGCGAAAGGACAAGTTCGCCGCGGCGAAACACCACAGAACGCACAGAGAAAAACAAAAAACACTTAAACCCAGATAAACACAACAACCAACAACCAACAACAGACAAGGCTGGATATTTCAAAAACTTCAAAAATGCCTCAAAAGAGATCAAGAGGTGTTCAACAAATCCATGAATAGGCAGTATACCACAGATAAAATTCCTCAATCAAATTGAATCATATAATTCACTTAAAATACCAATTCATCAGGCATGAAACAAGATAGGAGAGAGATCAAAAACAACCAGGGGAGTCTTATTGAAATTAGCTATAACTACTCTACTTTCCTACTGAAGGGAGTCTCTCCCCCACACTCATTCAACATACAACACATGCAACATAACAAGATTAACAAATAAGCAAAAGCATGTAAATGAGTGAAGGAAAGAAACTACCAGGGAGCTAAGGAGGTTTCTGGTTCTCATGGTAGAGCTTCAACTGATGGCCATTAACTTTAAGGTTTGCTCCAGTTTTCTCATCGAGAAGCTCCACCATTCCAAAATTATGCACCTTTGTGACTGTGTAAGGTCCATCCCAACGGGTGTTGAACTTTCCATGCTTAAATTTGAATCTGGCCTTAAACATCAGCACTTTGTCTCCCACCTTGAAGTTCTTCCGTAGGAGACCCTTATCATGCACCAATTTTGTCTTCTCCTTGTAAAGTCTAGCGCTCTCATAAGCCTCCAATCTCAGTTCCTCAAGCTCTTGCAGCTGCAACTTCCTCTCCACCCCAGAAGATTGTAAATCCATGTTGCATTGTTTGACTGCCCAATATGCCTTATGCTCCAACTCTACTGGTAGATGGCATGCTTTGCCAAAGACTAAACGATAAGGAGACATTCCAATCGGCGACTTATAGGCAGTTCTGTAGGCCCACAATGCTTCCTCTAATCTTAGGCTCCAATCTTTCTTGGATGGTTTGACTATCTTCTCCAGCACTTGTTTCACTTCTCGATTGGACACTTCAGCTTGGCCATTGGTTTGGGGGTGATATGCAGTGGAGACTTTGTGGGTGACACCAAATTTAGAAAATAAGTTATCTACCACTTTATTACAAAAATGGGTACCTCTATCACTAACCACAGCCCTTGGAATCCCAAACCTACAGAAAATGTTGGACTTAAGAAACTTAGAAACCGCTTGGGCATCATCTTTTCTAGTAGGTACAGCCTCTATCCATTTGGAAACATAATCAACAGCTAGAAGAATGTATATAAAACCAAAGGAAGGAGGGAAGGGACCCATGAAATCAATCCCCCAAACATCAAAAATTTCGCAAAACAGTAAAGGTTGTTGAGGCATTTCATGTCTTTTACCTAACCCCCCAAAACGTTGACATTTGTCACAGGACCGACAAAAATCATAAGAATCTTTAAAAAGGGTTGGCCAGTAAAAACCAGAATCTAGAATTTTCCTAGATGTTCTCCTTGCACTGAAATGACCACCACAAACCATTGAATGGCAAGCTGTAATGACAGACTCAAACTCTTCACTAGGCACACACTTTCTGATAACTTGGTCACTACATATCCGCCATAAGTGAGGGGCATCCCAGATGTAGTGCCTCGATTCGCTTTGAAGTTTTTGTGCCTGAAATTTAGACATGAAAGGAGGGGTGAGTCCGGTTATAAGATAATTAACAATATGCGCATACCAAGGCTCTTTAACAGCTAGAGCACATAATACTGAATCAGGAAAGGAATCACAGGTGAGTTCAGAAGAGTCTACTCCCCGTGTATCATCAGGTAGCCTACTTAAGTGATCGGCTACAT
This sequence comes from Neltuma alba, assembly GCF_004799145.2. NCBI lineage: Eukaryota > Viridiplantae > Streptophyta > Magnoliopsida > Fabales > Fabaceae > Neltuma > Neltuma alba. Next base: position 193,604 of record NW_021635268.1, read on the forward strand.
GGTTCTCAGCCCCGGCTCTATCCCTTATTTCAATGTCAAATTCCTGAAGAAGTAATGTCCACCTAATCAACCGTGGCTTCGATTGTGGTTTCTTAAGAAGATAGCGAACAGCTGCATGATCAGTAAAAACAGTCACATGAGAATTTAACAAGTAAGGTCTAAACTTCTCTAAAGCGAAAACAACTGCAAATAGCTCTTTTTCTGTTGTGGTATAATTGACTTGAGCTGCATCCAGTGTTTTCGAAGCATAGGCAATGACTCTTGAGAGCTTCTCCTCCCTCTGGCCTAACATAGCTCCTACAGCAAAATTAGAAGCGTCACATGAAATTTCAAAGGGCATGGTCCAGTTGGGTGCAACAAGAATAGGAGGAGAAGTGAGTTTAGATTTCAATTCACCAAAGGCAACTTTACAAGAATCATCGAAATCAAATTTCACATCTTTTTGTAAAAGCTTTGAGAGAGGTAAAGCAATCTTGCTAAAATCTTTTATAAATCGCCTATAGAATCCCGCATGACCCAAAAATGATCTAATATCTTTAACACAGGCAGGATAAGGCAAAGAAGATATAACCTCAATCTTAGCTTTATCAACTTCAATTCCCTTTTTAGAAATCAAATGTCCTAGAACTATCCCCTCATTGACCATGAAATGGCACTTTTCAAAGTTCAAAATCAAATTCTTTTCAATGCATCTTTTCAAAACCTTTTCAAGACTAGCAAGACAATCATCAAAAGAACCACCATAAACAGTAAAATCATCCATAAAGACTTCCATACATTCCTCTAAAAATTCACAGAATATAGCCATCATGCAACGTTGGAAAGTCCCTGGAGCGTTACATAACCCAAAAGGCATCCTACGATAGGCGAAGGTACCAAAAGGGCATGTAAAAGTGGTTTTATCTTGGTCCTCCGGTGCAATAGGTACTTGAAAGTACCCAGAGAAACCATCTAGAAAGCAGTAATGAGATTTGCCTGCAAGTCTCTCAAGCATCTGGTCTATGAAAGGAAGAGGGAAATGATCTTTCCGTGTGGCATCATTGAGTTTTCTATAATCTATGCACACACGCCAAGAATTCTGCACTCTTGTAGGAATAAGCTCATCCCTATCATTTCTAATAACAGTAACCCCACTCTTTTTTGGCACTACATGTATTGGACTAACCCACTCACTATCAGATATGGGATAGATGATCCCAGCACTTAGAAGTTTGGTAATTTCCTTTTTAACCACATCAAGAATCAGGGGGTTTAGTCTTCTCTGGGGTTGTCTCACTGATTTTGAACCTTCACTAAGCAAGATTCTATGTGTGCAAATGGCTGGACTAATTCCAGGAATGTCCGCTAAAGTCCACCCAATAGCCCTCTTATGCTCTCTCAAAACAGTAAGGAGTCTTTCTTCCTCAACCTTAGATAGGGAGTTAGCTATAATGACCGGTAATCGCTCATCAGACTCTAGAAAAGCATATTTCACAGTAGGGGGCAGGGGTTTCAACTCAAGAGTAGGTGGTTGCACAATAGATGGAATCAAATTATGAAGTTCAAGAGAGAAAAGATTACTCCCCTTTCCTTCAATCAGTGAAAATTCCTCAACCTTGCAGATAGCTTCCTCTCCAAGCGTTGAACCAACTTGTAGTTGATCTACAGCAACTGCCTTAGAGGGAATCTCTTCCATGACTTCGTCCTCCATATCTGAAATAGCAACAGAAAACCCTTCCCCAAGGGAATTATCGCTGACAATAGAGGGATCAAAGTCTAAATTGGGGTCAAGGGAGGAAATAGAGAATGCATGTGGGAGGGAGAGCATACAATTAAACACAGTGCAATCAAGGCATGTATCTTTATCACCACATGAGCAAGAAGAAGGTGTAGAGTAAAGGGATGAAAAAGAAGAAATAATGTCATCCTCATCATCAGAAATAACTGAATAAAGTTCAGAACTAGAGGAATCATCTAGCAATTCAAACTCAGAACAGATATCATCAACAGCAACATCAATCATATTTACACCCAAGAGAGAATAGTCTTCATAAGGATGCCTCATTGCTTCATACATGTTAAAACAAACCTTATGATCTCCTACTTCCATAGTGATGGTACCTTCTTTCATGCTAATCATAGTGTTAGCAGTCCTCAAGAAGGGTCTACCAAGAATCAGTGTGGTGTCATGGACAAGCTCAGAGGACATATCAAGTACATAAAAATCAGCAGGAAAGACCAAATCCTTAACTTGAACCAAAATATCCTCTATGATGCCTTCCGGATACCTAATACTTCTATCAGCCAACTGGAGTACTACAGTGGTAGACTTAAGCGTCTTGACTCCTAGTGAAGTGTATACAGACTTAGGCATCACATTAATAGCTGCTCCTAGATCTAGTAAGGCTCCCCTTATAGAAACTTTTCCTATTGTGCAAGGGATGGTGAAGGATCCAGGGTCCTGGCATTTCACAGGGATTTGAGGCTTAAACAGGGCAGACACATTCGAGCTCACTTGGACTCTTTCATTTGGTCTAAACTTCTCTTATGGGTACACAGGTCTTTAAGGTATTTAGCATAAGCAGGAACTCTCTTAACAAGATCAAGCAAAGGAATATTAACTTCCACTCTACTGAACAAATCAATCACATCTTTTTCAAATTTAGTTTCAGTCTTTCTTTTGCTTATCAAGTATGAATTAGGAAAAGGAAGGTCTTTGAGATTTACCTCTTTATCATTCAGCTTACCAGCTCCATGCTTAGATGACCCATCATGCTCCTTTGATGCTGCTTCCTCATAATTACTCTCAGATTTTGCTCCTTTGCTACTTAGAAGAGTTGACTTCTTTTCATCTAGCAATTCTCTCTCTTTTGCACTCTCAGAATTCTTAACTCTTGAATGTTTAGGAAGAGGCTTATCACACTCAATCTCCTCATCAACTGATTCCTCTTCCTCTTCACTGAATCTTACTTGCTTCCCACTTCGTAGCGCGATTGCATTCAAACCCTTTGGGTTTATGACGGTATTGGAAGGAATGGTGCCACTGCTTCTAGCTTGTTGCTCACTCATGTTGTTGGATAACTGAGTTACATAGGAGTTCATGTTCTCAGATTTAGTCTCCCATTGCTCCATTCTCTTTTCCAAAGCACTAAATCTAGCATCATTCTTGGATGAATCTTGTTGAATTAGTGAAGCTAAGGAGTTGAACTGAGTAGCGTTGGCAGCCCTTTCTTCCTTCATTAAAGCCATCATATTTTGTAGAAGTTGATTTGTTTCATCCTTAGGTGGGACCGCAAGGGCTTGAGACTGGTTTTGGAACTGGTTTGAAGATGGACCAGCTCCTCCACTCTTCTGAAATCTATTTGGAGGTCTACTATCATCATTCCTCCAGCCCAATCGAGGGTTTGATTTCCATCCCTCATTGTAAGTGTTGGAGTAGGGGTCCCATTTTTGATTTGGGCGGCCTTGGAAGACTGCGGACACTTCCTCATAACGGCCCGGACAAACGCTAGATATATGCATGACTGATCCACATGTGTCACAACTAGGCGCTGTAATGTCCATAGGAGTGGATGGGCGATGCACACTCATATTCTTCAATTCAGCAGTGATCAAAGATAGTTGAGATGTCACTTGGCTTCCCAAAGAATCTACCTTTGATTCCAAAGCGTCCATTCTTCTGTTGTGCACCGAAGCAGCTCCCATCTCATGTACTCCTTTTGTATCTCTCACCCCATGTTGTTGATGATTCAGAGCCATCTTCTTTATCAAATCCCAAGCTTCTGCAGCAGTAGAGTCTATTAAAGATCCTCCCGATGCAGCATCCAACATACCCTTCTCTTGGTTCTTCAACCCATCATAGAAGTACTGCACCAGTTGCTCATCCGGAATTTGATGATGTGGGCATCTTGAAAGTAGGTCCTGAAATCTATTCCAGTAATCGTAGAGGGATTCATCGTAGTCTTGCTTGGCAGAATAAATCTCCTTCCTCATTGATGAAGTCCGAGAAGCCGGAAAGTATTTCTCCAAAAATGCCTTCCTTAAGTTCCCCCAGCTATGGTATGCATCAGCTACATGTCTTGGAAGGCTCATGTACCACTCCCTAGCCTTGCCTTCCAAGGATAGATGAAAAACCTTCCATAGCACTTGGTCCAACGATGCTCCCACAGGCTTCATACTCTGACAAATCATGGAAAGAGATTGCAAATGGAGGTATGGGTCTTCTCCTGTCAAGCCATGAAATTTAGGAAGAGAGTTAATCAATAAACCCTTAATCTCAAAATTAACTTCAAAATTTGGACATGCAGCAGTAAATGGGTCAAAGTTAACATCAGATGTGGTGGCTTCCCTAATTGTTCTTCTTCTAGGGTTCCCATTATTTTCTCCCACTCTCTCTTGCTCACCATTTCCTCCATTGCCTCCATTCCTTACTTGGTTGGCATTGGGGTTAGGATGAGGTTGGTTTTGTGGTAAATCAGCCATTATCTCTTGGTCAGTAGGTTCACTCTCACTACTGGATAGGCTAGATTCCACTGAAATATTCTCTTGCTCGATCACCAACTCACTTGTCCCTCCGACTCTTTTCTCTCTTCTTATCTCTGTGAGTCTTCTCTCAATCTCAGGGTTATAGGGCACAAGCTTGGTTTTCGTGGCATGCAAAATAAGTATCACAAGAGAAAAAGTAACAAAATTGACTTGCAGCACACAAAGTCAAATAAAAGTATGCAATGTGATGGATGCAAGTGTAAGGTGTGAGTATGAAAGTATATGGATGAGTATTAGTATGTATGGATGAGTATGAGTATGTATGGGTGGGGTATGAGTAAGTATGCACAGATAAAGAAGCTGAATGCAAGTGTTAAAAACTTTCAGAGAAGTTGGCCGCGGCGAAACAGGGGTTGGCCGCGGCGAAAGTTTGCAGAGAAGACCAGATGTCTGATTGTCGGGAGTTGGCCGCGGCGAAAACAGGGGTTGGCCGCGGCGAAAGTGTCCCGAGAGAAATTCCTTCGGTTTTTCAAAGAGTTGGCCGCGGCGAAATAAAGTCCCGAGGGAATTTCTTCAGTAATTCGAAAAGTTGGCCGCGGCGAAAGGTAATGTTGGCCGCGGCGAAAGTGGGCAGTATGCTTATCAGACACTGGACTTCACTGATGCAACGTGAGAAATGCTGAAAATCAAGAAAATCAGTATATTTGTTTGTATTTCCAAAAATTTTGATGCTATGCAAGATGAAAACCTATACTATGAACAAATATGCAACTAAACTACCCTAAATGCTACCCATAAAGATCAAAAACCTCAAAAGTCAATCAAATAGCACAAGCTAACCTAGAGAACCAATTTCTTGGCTCCCCGGCAACGGCGCCACTTGAAAGAGAGCCTTTTCTTGTCGTTCGCTTAGAGGTTCTCGCTCAAAAATTTATCCAAGCTATGCAGTAGAGCAAACTCGGGTCGTTCTCTTTTGGGAGCCTAAATTAGATGTCTAAGTTAGATTAATGCTATGCAGAGTAATGAAAAAGGGGTTTTTGGTGTTTTTAGCCATTAATGAAATGCCAAAACTAAATGCAATGAATACTGATCTAAGTTACTATGTTTTTGGATTTTTCTAAGATAGTGGTATGAAGTGAAGTTAATGATATGAAATCTCTTGAATATAGCTTTGAAGCAATCATAGTTCAAAATAATTTGGGAGTAGAAATCACCAAGTCTTCTAATGAAAACCTTAAAGAACCCTTTAAGTCTAGGATCTTAATCAATGTCACCCATTTCATAAGATCCTATTAAGCTCACTTGGTGTGTGTATTAAGATTAATTAATGCACTTGGTTAAATGCAAGCTCAGATCAACTCAACAATCACACATTACCATGCAAGACAGAGAGTATCAAAAGGGATGCATAGAAACATATATGTAACCACATATATTGAAGCTCAAATTCAACATTAACTAATCCAATACACAAAACAATCATCCAGAATTGATTACAACCATAATCAAAATAGCTCAGCTCAAATTTACAAATCCTAGACCTAGAAATTCATAAATAAAGAACTAGAACTCATAGATGAAGCTAACTCCCCTTTGAAGCTCTTGGAACTCATGCTCCTTCCACCATATTCAAGAGTTGAGAGGCTTAGCTAGTCATAACTCTTGAACCAACTCCAACTAGATAATGTTCTTCAGCCATGGTAGCAGCAGATGGAAGAAATGGAAATGGGATTAGGGTTTCTGAGGTGAAATGAGAGAAGAGGATGAAAGATACGAAGGTGGAGGCTGAATGAATGTCATCTCCTGTCATCATACCCAAAATAGGGTTTCTAACCCGAAACTTACGTGCATGGGTCGGTTTTTGGGGATGGGTAGGTCAAAATTTCCCGAAATGGTCGGGTCTGGAATTTGCTGCTTCGAGAGGTTCGCCGCGGCGAATAATAGGTTCGCCGCGGCGAAACATGGCAGAGACCTGTCTTCACGGAGGGTTTTCGCCGCGGCGAAGTGAGATGTTGGCCGCGGCGAACCTAGGCAGAGGATCTTCTCTTGCTTCTTTTGCCTTGAGTTCTTCAATTCTGGCCCCAAATCTTTAGTGTCCTACAATAAAAAGTAACAAATTGAAGTATCAATTGTCCTAGAAGTTAATTGAATCCAATTAACAACCAATTATGACAATTTAATCCTCAAAATGACACTAACTTAAAGTAAGAACCATAAATCTCAGTTAAGCACAATTTTCATTAAAAAGGACCAGAAAGTATGACAAAAATCATGGATAATGATATGAAAAGAAATTAATATTTTGAGCTCAAT